>NC_136279.1:17670614-17884740 GCF_964198595.1 Lampetra fluviatilis | reverse complement strand
CAGTCAACCCATGGGCACGTTGGTCTATCCCGTCACAGAATCAGTATATGTATTGACACTGGAAGAATCCGATGAGCTATGAAGCTCTTTTTCTCAGATGTCCAGTAGGGGGCAGGTCCAGCGAGCCCGCGACACTTCACGTAGCTTCGGAGTTCCACCTTGCATGGTGCTATCGGCGTCGTGGTGACGTCAACAGCACTCAGTGGCGAATGACGAATTTTGTTATTGTTGTTGGTTGATGGGGGGAGGGTGAGGGGTGGGGGGAGGGTGAGAGGTGGGGGGGGAGGTGTGGGGGGAGGGTGAGAGGTGGGGGGGAGGTTGAGAGGTGGGGGGGAGGGTGAGAGGTGGGGGGGAGGGTGAGAGGTGGGAGGAGGGTGGGGGGACGGTGAGAGGTGGGGGGAGGGTGAGAGGTGGGGGGAGGGTGAGAGGTGGGGGGGAGGGTGAGGGGTGGGGGGGGCAGTCCAGCACTGGCGCGCACGACACCACAGCTCCCGCGCAACCGGCGCAATGACGTCAACGTGTTCCCATCTGCGCGTGACGTCACATAAACAGGCGGAGTCATGGTGGGTGGGGGCGGGGTAGATGAGGGAGGGGGGGACGACTCAAATGTTGACGCATGCGCAGTGGGGCTCCTCACACAGACACTTGTCGCGCCGTTTTCGCCGCGTCGCCCTCGAGTCGCCAGCAATCTGCGGGCTTCTTCATCGTCTCCAGCCCCCTCAGCCTCGCAGATTCACAGCCCCAGCACAGCCCTTCCCTTCCCACGACCACCAGCCTCCTCAGCCTGACAGTCCACGGCGTCATGCTGATGAGGAGGCCGGCGGCCGGGCGGCTGCGGTGGTGACGGCGGCGGCGGCGGTGGTGGTTGCGGTCTGGTTCGCTTGCGAGAGATCGAGGAGAAGTCGCCGCCTTTGGGAGCCGCGTTGGAAGCTTCACAGGCGGTGAGAGGTGGAACGAGAAGAAGCGAGGTGAGTCTGGTTCCCCCCCCCTTCTCCTGGTTGAGGATGGATGCGATGTGGTTTGTGAGGAGGTGAGGTGATCGACGTAGAAATTCGCGCACGAATCGACGCCGCTTCGGGTTTAATTCGTTGACTGAAATTGGGGGTGACAACGGAGCCGAATTATGGGGGAGGAGGATGAGGAGGAGGAGGGAATTAATCTTCGTCCTTTCTCTCACAGGAAGACCAAACAGGGGCTGATTTGAGGTGGTGTTTCTTTAGTCTGATCTGGGTGACATTTAGTTTCGGAAGATGATGACGTGGTGATTGATCCATCTGCATCGGCGGTAGGTCCAGGTGATGTTCAAGTGATTGAGTTTGGTGGATGTGATGATGTGCTCGGGTGGTCAGTTTGATGAGGTGAAACAGCCTCCGATTCGTATTATGGTGACGAGTTGTAGATTATTAGATGGGCATTTTATTTAATTGAGGTGATGATGGGGGTTGGTTGTGTTGATGACTCGAGCGTGTTGTTGATGTCAAGTAGATTCAGTGTGGTGGGTCACGTTTGATGGAGTAGTTTGAGTCTGCTCGATGATGTGGATCTGGCACCGATTCGGATGACGAGTTTTTTAGTACGAGGCAGACTGTGATCATTAAACTGTTGAGTCTGGACCGAATGATGAGCTGCATTCGGCTGAGATCCCAATTATGAGGTGGATTAGTCTGATCCACGTGCAGAGTTTTAGTTTGTACTGCAGATGTGGTTTAGTTTCATACAGATAGTGGCGAGGTTGACCACACCCTCAGATGCAGATGTCGGTGAGGTGTAGCAGTCATCTCTCCAGGTTCGCGAACATTGCCACCACCATCACCGCCACCCCGTGTGTAAGAAGTCTGCAGTGGTTGTATCATACAGAAACTCTCCACCATCGCTACAAGAATGAGGAATTTGCACCTCTGGCATAGAACAGGGATGAGCGCTACCCCACACCCATTTCGGTGTCGAGATACTGTACTTTCACAATTGTTGTCATCGTGGTAGGTGCCTCCGCCCGCCTAAAATCTAACCCAACTACTTCGCCAACATTGATCGACGCAACTTCACACTCGTATGAAGACAAGAGAGACGGGGACAGCTGAGATATTGTGGTTGTTATCTCTTCAGCCCTTGACGTTGGTGGTCATCTCTTGGCATCCACCTGAGATGGCTTCGAATAACTTCTCGCCCCGTGCCTCCCGCTCACAGATGAACTCCTCTTTCATGGAGGCAAACCGGTCCCTGGCCGTGGCGGCCACGGAGGCCGTGGCGGCACTGGTGCCATCGTCCGGGGGGACCGCCGAGACAACCGTCACGCTGGCGCCCATCGGCCCCACAATTGCCCCCGACCATGGCAACGCCACGCTGCCGCTCATCTTCCTGCAGACGTCGGCCGCGCAGGCCATCTCGGGCTTCTTCGCGTGGTGCGCGTTGCTCATCACCTTCCACCAGGTGAGTGCGTGGTTGACGGTGGGGGCAGGTGTAGCACATGGGCAGCGGTAGTGTAGCGGTCGGCGTGCTGTGCTACGTTCACGGCCAACACCAGTGACGATTATCTGAACCAGTCCTGGGCCTCCCCTTGGTCGACTCAGCCTCAAATAAATAGCTAGTACGGTGTGTAAACATCGTCTCTAGGGAGACAAAGGCGGTCAGGCGTGGTGCTGGCCACCCACCCCCTCGTGTGCCGTTCCGGCCTTCATAGGTGCTTGCTAACAGCACTTGCCCCAACAGCATGTTAAGGCTATACGGGGATCTTTGTTTTTTGTAGTAGGTGTTGTAAGTTTGGCCGGTGTGCTAGTTTGTGGCAAGTTTGGATGGTGCTACTGGTGTGGTATGTTTAGTTGGCAGCACAGGTAGGAATTGAGTGACAGGTGTGGTAGGTGTGGCGCATGAGTAAGGTTTCCTAGGTGGTACTGGTGGGGCTGGTGTGAGTGGTTGGTGTATTTTCTCCTCCATAATTCCTGTGTAGTGAGGTTGATTGGCTCCCGAGTCCTTTGAGATATAGGTGTTTGATAGTTACGTAGCTACAATTTTATAAGTTTTGAAGGTTTTTTTTGGCTCTTATTTCAATTAGGATTTTAACCTCCGTCTTTTTGCGAAATTATGAATTCCGTTGTCAGTCTGTATTTGACCAGGCAACAGCTCACTGAGGGAGCCGAGGTCTTCAGTAAATAAAAACATGGGTCACAGGTTAGACCTATGTATATGAATACCATTAGAACACTATTCTTAAGTGATTGTTCAAGACCCTGTGACGTAATTGGGGAGTGGAGGTCGTGCTGTTGTCATCACCCCGAACGTTACTCCCAGCCGAATTGTCAAATATATTATGGCCCTTGCGTAACTGCAGGTTCAAAGTCTCTGGCGAAAGAGATAATCTCATGGGGCTGGTCACTTGAATCAACAAAGAGAGGTGAATTTAACGCGCGCACTCCCAGCTCGTTTGAGATTTGAAGTTTAACTTAGGGCAGCTCGTGTTACTAAACGCTTTTTGTTACAAAGTAAACACTCAGCGGTGGTGATTTCACGCCGTTTGCGTTGATCCGTTTCAACTGATGAGCGGAACGCCTCTACGGAGTCATGCAAGGTCAAGTTGGATATTAAAGTGCTGGCATCTCAGCGGTGCTTGAGCCAACAAGTGTCATTAAATGTATACTGTATATATTTTTTAGAATACGCTGAGCACTGTGTTTATTTTGGGCACTTTCTGTTTTTGTGCTCATCTTTCTTGTTACGTGATTCATTTCTTGCTTTTTATTTATTTTTGAGATGTGTTGATTCGTTATTTCCTTGGGAGGGAAAACTGATTGTCATAATTACATAGCGATTGTGATTGATATATAATTGATTAAAACAAATTTGAGACCTGGGATAAAATACCAAACATTGCTCTTTGATAGTTCCCTTTAGCAAGCATTTCGGCTGCAAGAATAGGCGTTCACGTCTTGACTCCTTGTAACTTGACTCTTCAGAAAGAGAGATCTTAGCCAGGCACACGATTAAAACATGCGCTCGGAGAAAACCCAAGCAGCGTGCAACATTCATTATATAACTTGGTAACAAAAACAGTGAAGAAAATAAGTTGTCATGTAAATGTACTCAAATCTCGATGCCTTTGTGAAAGCTGGGTTTGTAAACAAAACAAAAGCTTGCTCCTGGGAGAACCTGTTTGCATTGCAAACGAAAGGGCTGGCGCATGTGGTATTTCCTCTGCGCTCTGTGGGGGAAGCACTGCTTTGTGTGGCCACGTGACGGTGGGGTCACCGTGTGGCAAGCATGCTCAGTGTGGGTCATTGTGGGTTAGGATAGGGCACGGCGTGGCAAGCAGGAGAGATGCTTGCTTGGCAACATGGCTCTGTGGGTTATTGTGAGCTATGATCGATGACGGTTTGGCAAGCTGGGTCACTGTGGGTCATGCTGGGTTAGGATAGGTTTTGGTGTGGCGAGCGAACTCCGTGTGGCAAACTAGTTCAGATATGGGTTATGGTGGGTTAGGATGGGAGATGGTGGGTGACGTTAGATCAGAGCAGGTGACAGTTGGTCAAAATGGGTCACTGTGGCTTGTGGTAGGTTACATTGAGTTATTCAAGGTCAGGGTTAGTATAGGTCATTGGTCACAGTGGATTAGTTTGGGTCATCGTAAGTTTCATTGAGTTAGGTTTGGCCAGGTGGGTCGCATTGCATTAGGTTTTGGCAGGGTGGATTAGGTTTGGCCACGTGGGTCATGGTGGGTTAGAGCGGATGATATTGAGTACATTTTGGTCATGGAAAGCCAATGTAGATCAGGGTTGTTGAGCGTTCATTACCGGGCTTCCCACAGACATGCACACGGGCATGCTCATGGTTGTGCTTACGGTTGTGCTCATGGGCGTGCCCACAGACGTGCCCACAGACGTGCACACGGGCATGCTTGTGCCGTTCACCGTCCCTTCCTGCCTGATTAGAAAAATGCAGAAAGCGAATGCGTACAGTAACGACTGAGAGAACAGCTCCTTCAACAACAAAAGCGGCTTAATAATGAGTGTGCTTTGTGCATTGTTCTTGCGCGCCGCATGTGCGTGCACAGGCTGGGGCCAAATTTTAATTTAATGCGGTGTTTAAAATTCACTCTGCATGAGCAGCAACAGTGAGAAAGACCCCGTTTGCTCATGGCGAGCTGAGACGGCACCATCAGGGCCTCATCACGAACCACACCCACCACCGGACAATGCCCTTGCCATTGCAAATAGAAAACGTTTATTTATTTTGGAGTTGACCTCTTGGGGCAATGATGCGGTCTTTTATGGGCCATACCAAGATTCATATCCCCTCGGCTGAAACTATTCATGGCTTCGGCCCGGAATCTAACGTCCGTTACGATCTGCCCTCTCCTGCTCGTTGAACTCTGGAACGTGTGGTTTGGGTGGTGTGTTGAGTGTTCACCTGTGCTGCCACTGGTGGCACAGGTTGGTGTGTTTGATACAGCGACACCGTGTCGAATGGGCGGCACTAATTTTGTTGCACGCTCCTCCTCACAGTGGTGGCGATGGCCCTGACAGCCCGGGTGCGTGTGTGTGCTTTGTCTGGGCTAAAAACACACTCGGCAGCCACACTTGCGTTTGTGTATAAAAATATATACTGTATGTATGTGTGATCAGTGCTGTAGTGTTTCGCATGTGATATTATTTCAGTTGACGTGGATTAGATTCTAGACCATGTACAACATCAATGGTGAATATCTGACTCAGTCCTGGCACTCCGCAATGTCACTTAATCCTTAAATGAGTACCTGGTGTGGTGTGTAAACATCAGCACTGGGGAGACAAAGGCGTATGGGTGTGATTCTGGCCCTCCTGCTCCATGTCGACTTTAATATGTGCTCGCTAACCAGAGCTCTTGCCCCAGCATTATCTTAAAATTTAGATGGGAGTTTTTGTCTTGTGAGTGTGTTTGTAAGTGAGTGCACGTCGCTTGAGCGAGTGCATCTATATGTGAGTGTGTGCATTTATACGAGTACATTTGGCTTGAGCGAGTGTCAGTGAGTATATGATAGTAAGTGTGTGAGTTTGTGAGTACCTGTGTCTTGTGGGAATGTCTGAGTGTACGAATGTGTGAGAGGGAGTGTATGTGAGTACCTGTGGCTTGTGTAAGTGTCTGAGTGTACGAGTGGATGAGGGTGAGTGTGTGTGTGTGAGTATATGTGAGTGCATGTGGCTTGTGTGAGTGTCTATGCGAGTGTACGAGAGTACGTGTGACTTGTGTGAGCACCACTCTGCGCCACGCTTCGTTTAAAATAGACCCGGTCGCCCGATCATGGGGTGACGCCATCGGGGTTGCAGGGTTTGCGTCCCTTCGAGTGAGACAGAAGTATAATGTGTGCAGGGATCACGTGCAGTCACAGCTCATACTTTGGTTGCTGCTGACATCTGCTCATGCATGGCAGGTTACCTACCACAACGCGAGGTGTGGTGGTTGGTGGTGGTGGTGGCTGCTGCTGCTGCTGGACATTATAGTCGGAACAGAAGTAATTTAATGCGGAGTCGGCACGCGTTGTTGCCTGAGACAGCTGTTATAATTTAGGAGGCAGAACTTTGTGATCGTCGTGCAGATTTGTAAAACCCAAACGCGCTGGGCTGGGAAGTGTCCGGGGATGGCAGTATAACGATTGGGTTTGTCAACTCATATTTGTAGAATGTTGAGTGTTATGCTGTCACATGCGTAGGTTTTCCCTGCCTACTCTGGCTCTCTCACATTTGCAAAATATATATTTTAAATTAAATATCCAAACATCTGAATACAGGCCCCTCCCTGAGGATGAGTCTCGAGACTTTATTGAGCGCGCTCGTGGGAAAATACTGTACATTACATTGTAAAGTCAATTATATGTTGCTTGAAGCCCAGTTGCAAAAGGCAGCTAAAGTGCATTATATACAATTGAAACAAAATAACAACGCCTTTACAAGACAGCACCTCGCGTAGACCCTCCATCGAGGATGAGCGATGCCTTGATAGCGACACGGCGCCGGCTGCTGTTTGTTTTATTTTTGCCCGGCGGCCATGAGTACCGGCGGATGATTGACCCAGGTCCGTATAATCCAATAGACACTGTAGACACTGGACACTGTGCCCATGCCCTACGAAAATGAAAGGTTCTACGAAAAAAATTTTACCATGTATTTTTTGTTGGATATCTTAGCGATGAAAATGAACGGGATCCTTTTAAAGATGCGTCATCCGATATGATAATCAAAGTAAAACATTTTGAAGAAACGTTAGCTTATATTTTTAGGCTTGCCTTTCCAATAATTTCAAATAAAATCTGCTTATCCGCAGCACGCAGCGCGCTTCCGTCGAATTAGGGCACAGACTAAATATTTGACAAGCATCGTGCGGTACTGCATTCAGCGGCTGGATGAAGTCCAGCGGCTGGATTAAATACCGCGTGGAACAGGCGAGTGACAGCGGCGGTCGTAACATAGGCAGTAGCGAACTGTAGAGAATTATCACTGAAGGCCTACGAAACAGAAGTGCCTTGGGCCTACAAGAACCTTAAACCAGCCCTGGATCCACCCGCGGCCACTCGTTACGCCGTGGCTCCGAAGGATGAGCCTCGTTTGCTGCCATGGCAACAAGGCGATCGCCTGCTCTCACACCCACTGCCCCCTCCCTCCCTCCCTCCACCAACCTTTCCCCTTTTAAATCACCAGCCCACGTGTTGTGTCGTCATGGATACACCGAGGACTGCATGGTGCTGTCGCTGGGGGTGAGGGATTTACGGAGGAATCCGCCATGCACCTGTTGCACGATGCTTGTCAAATATTTACGACGGTGTCGGGATGATTTGGGGGCGGCTGGGTGGGGGGGCTGGCGATGTTGGCAGCGATTGGGTCGTTTGTTTAGCAGCAGGGCTCTCATTCGTTATGGGGGTGGTTTTGGTCGTACAGTTATAATGACTAACTAGCATAAGTACCCGGCGTTGCCCGGGTGAAAAATATATTTTTTAATAACCTTACATATATACACAGATGGGCTGCTACCCCTGCCCCCCCCCACTCCCAGCCACGATCTCCTGGGTCGCTGTGCAGTAATATGTACGGCCTATAGTGTGGTGGGGTGTCGAGGCCTAGTACCGTGCAGAGCCTCCGGCCTCGCCTAAATTGCCCACCCGGCTGAGGCTGGGTACAGGGGCCGTTACCCCCCCCCCGCGCTACAATAATACTGTCTAATCGCTATAATTGTATTATCTACCGACCCTATAATAGTAATTGCACACATTGTGGTGGGGGGGGAGTGAAGAGGACGTGAAACGTTGATGATTTTACCTCAGAGTCGCGTGTTAATGCGTGCGCATATTTTTAACGGGAATTAAAAATGGCGTCCACCCCGCAGCGAATGCGTCGCTACCCGTTGCCAGGGGCAACCGCCGTCCAATGAAACTGCGTATGGTCCGGCGACACACAGACAGACAGACAGATTTGCGATTTTATATATATAGATTTACAACCCTTTGTTAATACAATGCTGGATGAAGACCTGCTCACATCTTGTAGGCCATGGCGGGGTTTAAAAAAAATATTCTTCACCATCTTTGTTGGTCAGTGCAGATTCGTAAAGGTAGGCCCAGGACTGGTTCAGATATCGCCCGCCAGTAATGGGTATGGAATTCGTGCTGCTTGGTGCATAGCACAGGGGACCAGCCACTGCACCACCGCTCCACCCGTGTTTAGTAGTGAGATTAGTGAAGAGCCTTGGTACAAGCCTAGCAGTGGAACCAGGGAGTCGTCCGAGGCTAATCACACCCCCGACACCTTTAAAACTAAACCGGAACGATTACATCTGACACCATGACGCTGAAGCATAGGGCCCCCCAAAGCGCAGGGCCCAGGGAGGTTGCCCCCATTTGCCGTACCCTAGGGAAGGCTCTGAGTGGAACTGCTGAATTCACCCACACTCCACGACGCTTTGAATTGTTACAGATGAATCCCTGCAGTCACGAAAGCTTTAAATCGAAAAATGTTACAGAATCAAGATATGTTTTAACATTTCAGTGAGTGGTATTACCTCTAGTGGCTGCAGGAGTGACATGGTCTCTACAGTCACAACATGACTGTGCACAAAACAGTAATTTTATACTTTTTTTAATCCTTTATATTAAGTTCGCTTGCGTGCTTGCTTGCTTGCTTGCGTGCTTGCTTGCTTGCTTAGGACCGTGCAAATCTTTCGCTCGTTTTTTAACCCACTTCCCGTGATCCAATCGAGCTGACATTTTCCACACAGACTCGTTGTGTGTGACCATTAATTTTCGTGAAAAAAAATTACAAAATTTTACACTGTTTAGGGAAAACAAATTAAATATTTAATTACCAATTGCTTAATGGTGGCAGACAATCATCTGACCCATAGGTGGCAGCCATCTCAAGCCAGAGGACGAGAGGACTCTAGCCGCCACGCATATAAAGGATTTATAGTGAAAAACTTTGTTTACGGGTTTACTTGTTACTTAGTGGCAAAATCCTAGCGGTGATGAGTAAGGGCTTCAGTTCCCTGGAGTATATAAACGTGTGTCGCTCGTGTGGATAACGGTGCTCAATGAGGTGACTTCATAAGTAGCTTTGTGACGTTGTCTTCCAGGACTATTCACTGGTATATGGTCGTGCATACAGCACTACGAGAGGTCCTAATTCAAATGTTTTTCTGTAAAACCACACGGCTCCAAGAGCACAGTCAAAAGAGTCATTGATTTCTTACTCAAATAAGAATTGAGGCAGTGCCAATCGCATGTTTACAGCCCCGAGTCAGTGGGGAAAATCACCCCCGACGTAATGTGCCTGGGATGAGGTGACACGGTGATGTCACCACCACAGCGGCCTGTGTCCGAGTGGGCTTTTGCACTAGGATTGGTGACTCAATGTTGCCGTAGCCATCGCTGTTGCTGTGGCGTCGCTGTACCGTGAGCACAGCATGTGTTGCTCACAGCGACCGATAACCCATGACTGTGGCCCGCATGAACTCATAACTGCTGGATTGCTGTCATGAGAGAGCTGTGTAACGAGTGAGCTCGCGGAGACGATTACAACTCTTGCTTCACCTCGCCTTGCAGTGAGTGAGTCACCCTCGTGGGGGCCCATGTGAGTGTATCAATGTGCTAGGTTTGGGGAAACAACCTGGTGTATGTGAATTTTGTGCAGAGGCGATGTAGCTGTGTGTGTATGCTTTATGGGAGGCGGTGGAGTGGTAGTGTAATGGTTGTCACACTGTGCTATGAACCCGGCGAACAGAGTTTACTCAGCTTGCTCACTGCCAATATCGGCTTCGAATGTCTGAAGCAGTGCTGGATCTCCCCCCTTAGTCGACTCAGCGACGCGGTCCCGAGATGTTAAATACCTCGCCTAGTATACAGGAGGTCATGGGTTGGATCCCAACCCTGACACATGTATATTTGGAGTTTGCATGTTCTCCCCGTAGTCGTCAAGCAGATTTTTCTCCGGGTCCTCTGGTTTTTTTTCCTCCACATTTATAAACATACGTTTAGAGTATTTGACTGCTATACATTTCCGCATGATAAGCCACTTCGTTGAGCTTTCATTTGTGGCCAGGTTGCTTCTGAAAAAAAGCTGTATAAGTCAGTAGGCCTTACCTGGTAAAATAAAAAATAGTTTAAAATAGTTTAGTTTTAAATGATTACACCGTGATCACATCAGCACTGGGGATACAAAGGTGGCCGTGCGTGGTTCTGGCCAAACCACTGCATCGTGCGCAGTGCCGGCCTTAATAGGTGCTCCCTCACAGTACTTGCCCCAACAGCCTGTGTTGACTACACGGGGGTCTTTGTGTAAGGGGTGGTGTCGGTGCGTACAATGTACCTGTGTGTGTGTGTGCTGGCCATGTTGAGCCTGTTAATGATCTGCCACAGGGGCCAAGTGTCGGCACTGGTTGTGACTGGCCGCGATGGCTCTGCCGTGTTTACAGATCATGTTTACTTCTGTGCCAAGCAGAGCCAGCCATTGACACGTTCGCCCAGATAAGACTGCCCTTAGCTCTTTTAACTGGGTGCATCACAAAACATAGTGTGGCCATCCGTGGTTGCCACCGAGCTTGAGTCAGGGGTTATAGGCCCCTGGAAATTACCATCGGACACTGCATATACTGCACTTTAAATCGGACATTAAAGACCTTTGGACTTTACTCTAATGAGTGGGTCAGTGTGCGCTCACACCATAGCCCAAGTTGTAAATAAAAAATACTCGTAGCTACATGATAACGTTTCAAATTACAGCTGTCTTTTTGTGAACAGGTTTGTGCTTTGCGATGCATTTGTATTCAGACGTTGACGTGAATCCATGTTGTACTGTAATCGGTAACCCTTCCTTGCAGAATAGATACATTTTGAATCTATCCATGGGCTTTCTCACTCCTGAAGGAATGGGAGATCCCAAAAAAACAGTGTCTCCTATCTTTAAAATGCTAATTTGGTTAGGGTTCGTGTACCTACTTATGTGTGTTATGATTCACCTCCCCCCCCCCAGAGATTTGATTAATTGTCATTAGGTGAGTGTTATTTATTCATGCAGGCTTACCAGTGATGTCACTCTAGCTCACAACATAATAAGATTTTTGTTATTTTTTTTTAAATCCTTTATATTAAGTTCGCTTGCTGGCTTGCGTGCTTGCTTGCTGGCTTGCGTGCTTGCTTGCTTGCTTACGACCGTGCAAATCGTTTTTTAACCCACTTCCCGTGATCCAATCGAGCTGATATTTTCCACACAGACTCGTTGTGCGAGACAATTAATGTTCGTGAAAAAAAATTACCAAAATTTTACACTTTTTAGGTAAAAAAAAATTATTTTACATATATTCAAATAGAACTCATTTATGGCTTTGGCTGAACGTCACAGTGTAAGAGCCCAGAGCGTAACCCCTCCACAGGCCGTGGCGGAGTAGCGCAGTTGGTAGTGCCCTCGCTTCCCATGCCAAAGGTCGCTGGATCGATCCCCGCATCCTCCACAGGCGAATATATTTTTAAATCCTTTATATTAAGTTCGCTGCCACGCATATAAAGGATTTATAGTGAAAAACTTTGTTTTTACGGGTTATACCTTTGTCTGGTTAAAAGCATTCAGCCTCATGCCAGACAGCCTGGAATGCACAGCCTAGGTGTGGGTTTGTGAAATACACTTGATTTATTTAACTTTTCTTTTGGCCACTAATTTGCTAATTAATTCATTTAGCTTATCCAGATAATGTTAATTTAAATAAAGTAATTTGAAATGTAATCATTGCTATCAGTTAGATGTTTATTTAATCATTTTTACAAATACAATTGTCAGTGTCCCTTAAGTGAGCATGCGATGGTGCTCATCTGCTTTGAGGGGCCTGAGCCATTGGTGGATATTCCACATTTCTATGACATGGCCCAGTCTGTTCATTGGCCAGCCTCTGCAGAATTCGCGCAGAGTGGTGGAAATCAACTTATTGACACTGAAAGGGTGAGGATGCCAGTAATGGGTCACGCACGACCCCCAATAGAAGAATTTGAATTCGTGGCATTCGGATTGTGAGATGGATGCTCGAACCGCAGCGCCATCCGAATTTTCAAATTTTAATCGGCAAACTTAATTGATTGTCAGCTGCTGGTGGGCCTCGTGATTTGGCACGCAAGCCATGTGTTGGCAGGCGCGGTCTGTCCTCGCCGAGGCCGGGGAGGAGGAATGTGGCAGCGCCTGCTGCACCGGTACTGAGCAGGTGTGACCGGCGACAGGAAATGGTTGTGCTCTCGAATATGTCAGACACGTGGCGCTTGCTGTTGGCATTCAACCACGTCTCCTTTGCAAAAGAGGAGTGGCAACATGGGGGTCTCATGGGAAGAAATACAGGGTTCTCGACCGAACTATACTGCCTACCCCACCTACCTGTCTACCAAATTACTTAAATAGCCATCTAAATACGCAGAAATTAACCCATCAAACTACCCATGCACTTATCTGCTCACTCATACAGCAACTCGCACACCTACTGGTCCACCCACACAACAATCCACACCTACTAACCCACACATACTACAACAACAACCCATGCACCTATCTACACAAGCAACAACGCACACACCTACATACCCACACACAACAACCTACGCACCTACCTACCCACATAGCAACCCAATCACCTATCGACCCACACAAAAACCCAAGCACCTACCTGCCCACACAACAACGCACATACCTCAGTACCTACCTACTCACCCACGGACACTCACCTACCTACCTACCCACTCAACTATGAGCACACCTACCTACCCACCCGTATACCTGTTAACCTTATTCGCAAACCTTTCCCCTCACCTCGTGTGTGTCGAATGCCTGCCAAGTGCCCACACCACCTCTCCTCGTGCGCCACCCACGAATGCGTTGGCGTGCTTCGCAGCGCGACTGCGTTTCGCAGTCCATGCATTGTGACCAGACGCGTCCGCTCGCGGTACATGCCGCCACAAGCCGCCACAAGCCGCCACACGCTGCGCCACCGTCGCCCTGCAGGGCAGTAGATCCCCACCCGGCGGAACATTTTACGGAAATTAAAACGTCCAAACAAAATGTAAAAGCTAGAGCAATGGTCCCCCGGGCCTGCTTTGGGATTTCCCCGCAGGGTGGATGAGTGGATTGCGATTGGTGGCGGATCGATGGGCGACCGCCGGCGTGTGCGTGTGGGATGAGCAGTTTCGCCGTACGGTTGCGCATCGTCTTGCTTAAGGGGCCATGCCTAATGGGAATGGGGAGTTGTATGGAGGAATGTAGGGGACGGAGTGGGAAAGAGGGTGGGGTGGAAGATGGGCATGTAGCTGATTGGTGCAGGCAGGGCTTCTCAACCCATGTTGGGCTGAGGATCCCTTTCCATTAGTCGTGTCATGATGCATCGCACCGTTTCATCAATCAAAATTGATTCTTACGCTCATGAAACATGTGTCGAATTGCACGTGTGCGTGTGGCTGCCTTAGTTGCCTATATGGATGGATGGTTCGATGGGTGGTTGGATGGATGGTTGGGTGGTTGGATAGATGATTGGGGGGGTGATTCGGTGGATGGTTGGATGGTTGGCTGGTTGGCTGGCTGCCTGGCCCCTAGGGTGAGCACATTATGTTAATTGTCCTGACTCGTAAATCCAATTTCATCACAGCCGTTAGCTTGCATCATGCCTGAGTGTGGATGAGTAGTGACCCGGAATCTCAGTGATCAGTTAGTCAGCACCACCACTGATCATCCGGCGATATCCCGTAATAAAACTGCACGGTGTCTTGGTCATCCCATGCCAAGTTTTATCTGGTTACATCACACCATGTTTTAGTAACACTGTACTGGAATCTCCTGTTGGAAACGTGCCAAGACCTAGTAACACTTTGCCAAGTTTTCCAGGTGATGCCGCACCATGTGCTGGTTGTGCCGGTGTGGAGTGACTGTCCATGAGAAGGGACCGGTGAAAGTCTTGCCAACGGGGGCTGCACCTATCACCAGGATTCTAAAGTTGACCTCTGCTTTCAAATTTTTATTAAATTTTTTCGATGAGACTAATGCATCTTGTCGCTTGTTTACTAAGTGCACTGCTCTGTAAGCGTCTCACGTCTTGCTTATGTTGAAGTACAGTAAACAGTAGCTATGCGCAAGTCATGGATTCGCGAGTTTCGCATATTTTCGAGTGACTAAATATATATTAATTCCCTATTCGCGACCGGCCGGACTCCAGTATTCGCATGTGTACATGCCTGACCACCAACACCGGGGCAGTGCACGCACATTTTTTTACATTTGAAACTGTCTGCGAAGATTAGGCACGCCCTCTCGGCTGCTCGCTTTGTCCTCAAGGCTCGCAGTAATCCCGCTCGGAACTCGCTATTGTGCATTTTTTAACTTTATACATACTTGCAGTCGACTCGTTTATACATTTTGGTATAAACGAGTTGACTGTCAGGTCCATTTAAAAGGACGCAAATGCAATCAGGGAAAGTGTTGCGGCTAGCGCTCTCCAGAGTGCTAAAATGATAACTGTGCAGCGTTGTTATCAAACACCTGCATCTCCCAAGGAGTCATCCTTCTGAATTCCTCACCATCACCACCACCACCTTCATTGTCGTCGTCATATCATCATCATTAAAGATAATTAAAAACACGTTGTTTATAATGTATTATTTATTGTTGTAATTGTTATTAAATATTTATCATTTCCCTACCATATACCTATGTTTACTCGTACCAGGAACATAACCCCATTTGTCCCGTTGGAACAAGGTTTCTGCATTTTCAAATTCCACAGTCGTGAGCGTTTTCAATAACATAACCTTCGCGGATAAGAGAGGGTTTTGCTGTATTCTCAAATCGTCCCCCGCTTTGCAAATTTACAAATGTAAATTATTATATTGAAGGTTTCGCTGGAGCATTCGGTCAGGTGGTGCTGTGGCAGTGACTCACGTTCGGAAAATCGTGAATTCAAATCGTAGTCTGGGTTTGACTCGGCTCATCATCGTCATTACCATCATCGCTCTGTTGTAAGTGAAACGACAAATTATTCTCATCATTTGATTTTATAAAGCCTATTAAATACTGCAAGCATTTCAAGTTGAAAAATAGTACCACTTTCTATAAAGTGGTCCCTACCATAAAAATATGGAACTTTCACGACAGACTTGGGGCTGCTCACATAGATGAGCACCTCCCCAATATAATTTGTACAGGTAGGCACTTACATTTTTTTTGCTAGTGTACTGAAAAGTGACGATTCGTCGCGTCGCGTCGGGTGTGATAGTTCTATTTTCTGTGCTGTCAGCAGCCGGTATCACTGCCCCAGGTGGTGTTTGTGTACGTGTGAGATAGTGTACTGTGCGTGTGCAGCTATGCGCATGTGTGCGAGCGCGTGGTGGTCAAGTGGTTAGCGAACTGCGATAAAAACTCTGCGACCTGAGTTTGTATTTCCAGCCATGGCTTTCGTTCGTGGTGAGTGATAATTTCATTCATTCTGGGCCTTCGCTAGGTCGACTAAGTCTTAAACTGTGTACCTGGTGCAGTGTGTAAATATCAGCGTGCACTTGCGAGACAGAGATGGCCAAGTGTGGTTTTGACCACACCACCCGTATTGGACTGCCTCAATTCAGGCCTCAATAGGTGTTTGTTAACAGAACTTTCCCCAACGGTGTGTGTGCAAAAGGCTGTGCGAGTGATCTGCTGTTATATTTTACGTGGAGGAACAGAGAAGTATAGGCAATATTTGTCTGCTTATATACAGTGTATTGTCCTCATTTGTGCCGAGTACATGTATGTACGAGCTGTTTCATGTGCACGTCTGTCCTTGTTTGTGTGAGTATCTGTACGCGTGTTTGGAAGAGTGTGCGTTGTGTGTTTGTGTGCCAGTGTTTGTGCCAATTTAGCGCGCTGCACTACGGACCTGGCAACCCGAGTTCGATTCCCACTCATGGCCAATAATAGTGACGAATGTCTGAACCGGTCTGGGGCCTTCCCTAGTTTGACTCTGCCTTAAATGAGTGTCTGGTGCAGTGTGCAAACATTAGCATTGAGGAGACAAAGGCGGCCAGGTGTGATGTTGGCCACACCACCCCCTTGTGTCGGCCTTCATTGGTGTTCATGAACAGAACTTGCCTCAAGAGTCTGTAAAAGGCTACACAGGGGATCTTTGTATCTATTTATAACACAGTTTTGCTGCCTCAGCAACTATTCAAAGGTTAAAACATATTGTTCCAAAATTGCTGAATGAGTAGGAAAAATCCACTCCCTACATTTATATGCTTTAAAAAATTAATTGCGATGAATATTTGTTTAACGTATGATGTACATAAGCTCAGTCGGTCACTCGCTAGCCTGGCTATTGTGAGGCCACCAGTTCAGTTCCCAGTCAAAGTTGATTGAGCCCCACGAACATCACCATCCTCGCCGTCATTATCATCACTTGAAATAGAAAAGGCAACAATGCTTGTTTATGGATATACTGCCCCCCCCTCCCCGTCACAGAAATGTGGACTTTCCATCACTGTCTTTGGGCCACCCTACATTCATGAGAACAGGAAGCTAACACCCTGGTACAAATTGAAGCGAGCTGGCACACTTTGGACCCCGGTTAGAGCCGTGGCTGGGGCTATGTATGTAGCAGCACTGTTCATTTGGCAAGGGGGTGATGCTTTGATACGGAAACTGCTGGGTGGCTGAGCAATCGGCGGGCTTGCCGCTTGGCCATCTCGCATGCAATTGTGGGTTTGGTTCCCGCTACAGTTGGCTGGTAATTTCTTTCTGCGGTGTACTCAGCGAAGCGTGCGTTCTGCGAAAGGGAAGTACAAGACCTAGTGCCATCATCGACCGCAGGAGCAGGTCACTTTTTGCCGATGTCTTGCCACAAATCGCAAATGTAAAATTTGCCAAGAAATAAATTCCATGAAGTTCTTATGTAAGCTAACACTTTAGGGAAATTTACAATTGCAATTTTCTCTTAGATTCTTATGTCGATTTTGAATTAAACTGCATCGTTAGAATCATCTGTACGGATAGAAGAGAGGATGGGAGAGAGGTGAGACAATGAGGGACAGGGAATAGAGTGTGGAGTGTCGTGAGTGGGGAATGGTAAATAGTGGCTGTAGAATGGGGGGTTATTGAGTGGAGAATGGGGAGTGTAAAGTGTAGAATGGAGAGCAGTGGAGTAGTGTATGTATATTTAACCTATGGTTAGCAGTACTGTAGCGTTTAGCGCACTGCGCTATGAACCCGGCGACCCGAGTTCGATTCCCGCTCACGGCCAACACCCAGTGATGATTTTCTGAACCGGTCCTGGGCCTCCCCGAGGTCGACTCGGCCTCAAATGAGTACCTGGTGCAATGTGTAAACATCGCCACTGGGGAGACAAAGACGGTCGGCCGTGGTGCTGGCCACCCACCCCCTCGTGTACCGTTCTGGCCTTCATAGGTGCTCGCTAACAGCACTTGGCTATACAGGGGATCTTTGTCTTTGTATGTATATTTAACTTCTTTCGCATTGTACGTAGTTGACTGTGCTAATCGGAAGTGCAGGGGAAGGACAACAAACAAAGCACAAAAAACAGTTGTAAAGAAATGAGTTTTAAATCTAGATTTAAAAGTGCATAGCTCCAGTGGCTTCCTAATATCGGAAGGAAGAGCGTTCCAAACGGCCGCAGAAGCGCATATCAAAGTGCACGATGCAGTGGCCGTCTTTGTTCGATGGTTAGCCAAAAGCCGTTGCGAGGATGACTGGAGTTTGCGTCATGGTTTATGCTCCTTGACGCGATTAGCAAGGTATTGTGGTTAATTTGTGGCAAGCACTTGGTGTACAATAAGTGCAACGTTATAATGTATTTTTGTGTGTGTTTAGTTTGTTGTCCTTCCCCCACACTTATTAGTATGGTTGGCTATGTACGGTTCTAGATAAATACATACATATGTATTCGTCTGGTTACCGGAAGCCAATGCAGCTCGAGGAGCAGACATAGTCGTGTGAGTAGTGGTGTGACGAGCATAACGCCGTGCGTGTGTGCGTGCCAGATCTACGTGCACCTGAAGCACTACAGCTGCCCGAACGAGCAGCGGCACATCGTGCGCATTCTCTTCATCGTGCCCATCTACGCGTTCGACTCGTGGCTCAGCCTCCTGTTCTTCAGCAACGACCAGTTCTACATCTACTTCGACTCCGTGCGGGACTGCTACGAGGGTAACACCGCCGCTCGCCAGCGTGGCCTCGCGTGCACGCGAGAGCAGCCAACGGCTCACAACGAAAACCGCGATGCACACCTGCACCGCACCTGTGCCAGTGGTCCTTATCAGCATGTGTGTGCCAGTGTGAGCGTGTGTGCTTGTACGTGGAAATGAATGCCTGTGTGCGAGTGTGTGTGTGGGGAGCGGTAGTGTAGCGGTTAGCGTGCTGCGCTACGAACCCGGCGGCCTAAATTCAATTCCCGATCACGGGCAACACCAGTAACGATTATCTGAACCAGTCCTGGGCCTCCCCTAGGTCAACTAAACCTCAAATGAGTACCTGGTGTGGTGTGTGAACATCACCAATGGAGGGACAAAGGCGGTTGGGCGTGGTGTTAGCCACCCACCCGTGCAGGCCTTCATAGGTGCTAATCGCTAACAGCACTTTCCTTAACAGTCTGTTAAGGCTATATGTGGGGTCTTTGTAGGTGCTCGCCAACAGCCCCTACCCTCGCAGTTTATGTAGGCTACACGGGGCTATGTAATGTAGGTGCAGCTTTGTTTTGTGTGCCGTGCGTGCTAACGTGTGCTCTTACCCTCTTATCTTTTTGCGTTGCAGCGTTTGTGATTTACAACTTCCTGAGCCTCTGCTACGAGTACCTCGGAGGGGAGAGCGCCATCATGTCCGAGATCCGTGGCAAGCCAATCGAGTGCGTCCCGGGCACCAGTGTCACACACAAGCGAATGTGAATGTGTCACCCAGTTTGAAATTATGTGAATCTCAGTCTTTGTGGAGGAGCAATGCCAGTTAGCATTGTTGGCTACGTACGGTGTGAAAGAAGTTGAACATACATACATACGTACATCGTACGTGCGACTTCTGACCCCTGCATGTGCATGCAGGTCAAGCTGCATATATGGCACGTGCTGCCTGTGCGGTCACAACTACTCCATCGGCTTCCTGCGCTTCTGCAAGCAGGCAAGCTCGCACGCCGGACATCCTCGTTGATCGTTCACAACTGTGCTCGGTTACTTTCCAAGCTTGCGGTGGTGAGACTGGCCTGAACCGTGAGAATTAAATGTCTGACACTGGCTCCAGGCTGCCAAGCGTCCCAGTGCTCATTTGAGCAGGAAGATGCTTTAACTTTTACTTGTCCGTTGAGAGCGACTTTTTTTGATGCGAGTGTCATCGTGATGTTGGGTAATTCAACCTCGCGCTGCCTTTCCATCGTCTCTGTCCAATACTGTTTCTGTCTGTCACTCTGGTCCCACACCCGATCTCCACTCTCCCGTCTGCTGCACGCTCCCTGTTCAAAATCTCACATTTCTCCTCCCTACTCCTCACTCTACTCCCTGCTGCTGTCTGCCACCCTTTCTCAGGTCTCTAACCCCACCCCTTGCTCCCCTCTTCTCACTCCCCACTACAAACTTTGAACTCCTTATATTAATCTCCACTCCTTACTCTCACCACTCCCTACATCTCGCTTACTCTGTCCACTCTTGACTCCTCATTTTATACTCCGTATTCCTATTGTCTGCTCCCTTTTGTCCAGTTCCCACTCGCTACCTTGGACTCTTCGCTGCCTGCTCCCTACACCCCCGTGTCTCACTGTATAATCGCTCTTTCCTCCCCTCCTCTCCCCCACCTCTCCCCGTGCTGCAGGCGACGCTTCAGTTCTGTGTGGTGAAGCCGCTCATGGCCGTTGTGACGCTCATCCTTCAGGCCTTCGGCAAATACCGCGACGGCGACTTCGAGTAAGGGGGGCTTCCCGAATCCCCCCCCCCCTGTCACTGCCCCGTGATCCCCTTCTTCACTCCCAGATTCCCTTCATCTCCACTCCTCCCTGAACCCTCTCATTCCCCCCCCCACCACCACCCTTAATGTATGTGCGGGGAGAGGAGAGGGAAGGGGTTGGTGGTGCTGCAAGGTGGAGGTGGGGGGGATTTGTGTGGTCTATTTGTGCCCAGACATCTGCTCAGGAAACTGACTGCATTCAGGGCAAATTAACCATGGCACCCGTTCCACAAATAAATGGATATATATTTATTTTTCCGTGCCGAGTTTTGCGCTGTAAAAAGGCAGTCATCGCTTTTGTGCTCGATGACACAAAGGCTCCTCTTTAAACCACGCGACCCCCCCCCCCCTCCTCCTTCCCCTCCCTCCCGTCCGGGGCCTTGTTATTAGCCAAAGCTGGGTGGATCAGTGGTCCATGATGGCTGCATCAGAACACAAAGGCAGCGCTGCTGAAATCCTGTGTTTAAATCCGGGTTTCAGCTCTCTGTGATCAAACCGGATTCTCGAGTGCAGCAAGTTGATGGTCTGAACCCAGTTACCAGTGAATGCACAGAAAACCCCCTGTCACGTTTAACTTTTTATTTATTGTAGAACAGCTCTGAGTAGTAAAAATCTCGGTGTGATTGACGTGTGATCAACTCTCTCTGCAACTGGATAAAGATGCTATCAGAGTGACCTGAGAAATAGTTCTGTGAAGTAATTTTCCAATGCCGCTCTCTTGACACACGGTGGTACACTGCTCTCACTGCGAGAGTTCCGAGTATAGAGTTCTTATTTCGGTGACGAGATATTAACTACCTCACCCGGTGTCAAGCAGGTCGTGGCTTCGATCCCAACTCTGACGCCTAATATATTTGGAGTTTGCATGGTCTCTCTGTGGTCTCATGGATGTTTTCTCAGGGTCCTCCGATTTTTCCCTCCACATTTAGAATCGGCAGGCGTTTAGAGTATTTGGCTGCTGGGTGTGGAGGTGAAGGGGTTTGGTGAATGTAAATATATTGATTACATGTGCACAGTAATGACACTTAACCAGGCAAGAGAAAACTATCTGTTTAGTAGTTAGATCTGGGAGGCTACATTTTGGCAAGAAAGTTATTGTTCTTATATCAAACTGTACCCACATTCTATGGCATCGACACAACAGCTTACACTTGCCAATGACATCATGGGGTCTTTAATGTTCGTAGTCGGCGCACAGCGACGATTCAACAGAAAAAATGATCAGGCAGCTGTCGCGGGAAACAAACCGTCAGCAGCTTTGTGTGAGGTCCTCCAATTGCTAGATCTAGCTCACATTAATGATTCACCGGTTTATAACAAGATACATCCATAAAGTGCCATATGTTATGTATAAAATTCAACAATTAAAATTCACATGTGCTGTACGTGATCTTGTTCATAGAAACCGCGCTGCTGCTATGCATTGTACATGAACCACAGGCATCGCCAACTCACCACTGCTTCCCTGCCCTGTGGCTCCCAACCCTGCCTTGCCACCCTTTTCCCACTCCCTCCGGTTCCGTCTCCCCTCTACCCCCCGGCAGCGTGTCTAACGGGTACCTGTACGTGACGATCATCTACAACGTGTCCGTGAGCCTGGCGCTCTACGCACTCTTCCTCTTCTACTTCGCCACGCGCGAGTTGCTCAGCCCCTTCGAGCCCGTGCTCAAGTTCTTCACCGTCAAGTCGGTCATCTTCCTCTCCTTCTGGCAAGGTGGGTGGCATGTGGGAGGAGGCGTGGGCGCACGGCGGCACCACGGGCACATAGAGACAGGAGACACGGGCACACGAAGACGTGACAAATGTGACGCACGCGGAGACATGGGGACATGCCTGAGTTGTGGAGACCTGGACGCATGGATATGTGGGCACACACAAAGGTACGGGGAGTTACAGACACGCTTGTAAAGGAGACATGAATACAAAAGGAGACATGAATACACAGGCATGTAGGTGCACGTACGCACTGACACTGGGGCTCGTACACACCCATGCATCTACATCCACATGCACACGTGATAGTGGACACGCACAAACATACATGGGTACGTGACAGCACACGGATACATTGGCATGCAGGTACATGAGCACCCTTGTATATGGTCACATGAATGCATCGGCACAAGGGCATACTAAGCAGACAGGTGTCCATGGTACAAGTAATCAGGTAGACGCCTACACGTGTACGTACAAATATTGGTTAAACACGCACCCCCACGCATGTTGGCCTCACCTGGGTACGCTGGCTTCCACACACACAGTTCCCCCAGACAATCTACGGCTCAGGAAAATGACCGGACAAATCGCAACCTCCTCACGCCTATCCTGACCTGATCGCCTGTGCGAGCGACGCTGCTCGGCAATCGATGCCGACCGTACCTCCACTGTAACTCCTTCATGTCCGACACTTTGCAGGCATGCTGCTGGCGATCCTGGAGAAGTGCGGGGCGATCCCCATGATCTACTCGCTGGACGGCAAGCTGGTGGCCGGCGTGGGCACTGTGGCGGCTGGATACCAGAACTTCATCATCTGCATTGAGATGTTCTTTGCGGCGATCGCGCTGCGCTACGCCTTCTCGCACTGGCCCTACCTCAACAAGCGCGTCGACACACTCGGTGTGTGCACACGCACACGTTCGTCACGGAAGGATGCGTTGATTCATTAATGTTGCTTGCGTCATGAGGCTACGCGTTGGATCGTGTGCGTATAAGTATTATCGGATTAGCACGGTTGCCTATGTACGGTGCGAAAGAAGTTAAATATTCAAAGATACATAATCTAATTTATTGAGTACCTTCACTCAAGGTGCTTGATATAGGTTACAAAACGGTGGCAATATAATTATTTAGATGGAATGGGAGTACAAGGTTTGAGGAATGAGTGACATCGATAGAGGGTACTTAGAAATCAAGGAAGGGTAGGTGAGGGATAGGAAAGAGTGAGTTGAGGGAAGAGAAAAAGGATGGGCCGATGGAGAAGAGGTGAGGCTTTGGGAGAGGGATGGGAAGGAGGTTAAGGAGGAGGGAGACTGCTTCATGTACAGGGGAAGTATTCAGTCTATGGGCAGTGTTGAGTCTGTGGACAGTGTTGGGTCTATGGGCAGTGCTGCTTAATTTACGAGGACATTTATTCCAGTGGATGGGTGGAATAAGAAATAAGGACTGAAAACGATTAAAGCAAGTTACATGCAAATGATATGTTAATATGCTAACGTTACTAGCAATCCCGAATCGTGACAATCCATTGAATCGGTGAGGAGGGGGGAGTGGGGGAAAATCGTTACGTTCCTAATCCACATGCTCACGCAGCCTGGCCCATACTTTTGCACATTTACTCGCCAGCTCGCGCACTTTAATACGTGCTACTCGTCGCACACGCACACTCGTCGCACAGTGTTTGTAACGCGTCCCCGTGCCCACCCCGTCCCCCCGACAGGCCGGAGCGCCCCGATGAGCATCTCAAGCAGTCTGAAGGAGACGATGAACCCCAACGATATCGTGCAGGACGCCATCCACAACTTCTCGCCCGCGTACCAGCAGTACACGCAGCAGTCGACGCTCGAGCGCAACGGCACGGGCCACGCGCACACGTTCCACGCGCGCCAGCCGTCGGGCGGCGGGGGCGGTGGGGGGCACCCCTCGGCCCACGCGCACGACACCGAGAAGACGATGCTGCTGAGCTCCGACGACGAGTTCTGAGCGGCGTCGCGGTGCGCGTCCTAGGCGGCACGACCATGCCGCCGCTGCTGCTGCTGCTGCTGCTCCCGCCCCCCCCCACCACACACGTTTGCTTCTCCCCCCATCGCCCCACCGTCTTCCAACGCCGCCTCTAGTGGCGCGGCGAACTGATGGCAGCGCTCCTTTCTGTGACCCCCCCCCCCGCCGCCCTTCACCACGAACGCCATTTGAGTCGTTGCTACCAATTTTGTGGCGCGTCGTGGAGTGTTTGAGGGGATGGCACAACCGCTGGGCGGTAGGGGGAGGGGGTTGAGAGGGGGTGGGGGGAAACACCGGAAGCTGCTCACCGTTTACACAATCGTGCTTTCTTGCGGTTCTCACTCTGGCATTAAATTCACTGTCGGGGGGAAAGACATGTAGACATGTAAACAAGCTTATTTCGTTGAGACGTTTTTATTTGAATTGAGGGAGAGGAATTATTCCATATGTTCGTGCATTCACAACCCAATGAAGCCGGTTTTTTGCGTGGGAAAACAACACGGATGACGCGGATTTTGCGCCGGCTTTCGGCCGGTGAAATTTACGGGAATTGTTGTTAAATCATCGTCGTGTTTTGTTTTGTTTTTAGTTTTTTTGTTTTTGAAAAAGAATTTACTGCATGGATGTCGGCTTACTAGGGGGGGCTAGGGGAGCGGGGGGGGCGGGGGGGGCAGGAGTGAAAGGGGGGGAGGAGCTGTTAAGCAGCGAATCTCTGGAATTGCTGCAGTCGCGTCGGTGATCGCTTCGGGGTGCCGTGAATCCCGGAGGAATTTCGCGTCAGAACGTTTAGTCCGTAAATGCGACCAGAGGCAGGACGTTTATTTTGCACTGCACTTTCAGTTGGCGAATAGGCTCGAGCGGGGGGGGTGTCTGTTTGATGCCACTTCACTGCAAATTGACTGGCATTCTATAAATTATTGGTGTTTTTTTTTAACTGAGACGAATTTTAACTCAAGCTGAAGAAATGGCAAATCTGGGTTTACCCAAGAACTAACTTTAAACAACAAGGGGTGGGATTCTGCTCCCTTGCAACCTGAGTCACCGGTGGAAATTTAACATTGGTTATGGTGGGGACCAGTCTTTGCATAATAAGCCAACGATTGCTACCGAGTGGTGCTTTCTGAACCGAACCCTCACCCTAAACAGAACCCTTATCCCTGGTCATAATTTTGAACCTAACCCCACGAAGCCAAACTCTAACCCTAACCTGAGCTCTAAAGCTAAAGCATAGCCATATCCTCAGACCTTACCACAAATAAACTTAGCCCAAGCTATAACCTACACCCTTACCACTGTATTTATATTGGGATATTCTTCAGTGGCCTTTGTGACTAAATGCAGGATGCAAACCTTTTAATGACTAACTGAGAAATAAATATTCATAAGAAAAATAAAAATTGCTATGGCATTCAAACAACTTAGTAAAATGGTTCTTTTATTTGACTTGTTCACAATATATTATTGTGCTAGCCTCATTCATAAACCGACCCCAAACTCTATACCCCTAATCCCGAATGTGAAACCCACCACGTACACAATCCCTCTCGATTTGAGGCTTTCGTGACTGCAAGGATTCATACGCTTAGGTTTTTTCGGTAAAGTCACGTAGGTAAAAAATTAATAAAAGTAAAATAAAAAATCACGTTTCGGAGGCA
The DNA here is from genome assembly GCF_964198595.1 of Lampetra fluviatilis. Taxonomy (NCBI): domain Eukaryota; kingdom Metazoa; phylum Chordata; class Hyperoartia; order Petromyzontiformes; family Petromyzontidae; genus Lampetra; species Lampetra fluviatilis. The sequence goes on along the minus strand of NC_136279.1, from coordinate 17,858,927 downwards.
ACACAAGCTTCCGTCTTCAAGTGGAACCGTCACAGCACGATTGCTGTATCAAGTAAAGATACTTCCACCTGAAGACGGAAGCTTGTGTTGCCCTCCGAAACGTCGTGATTTTTTATTTTACTTTCATTAATTTTTTTCCTACGTGACTTTACCGAAAAAACCTAAGAGCATAACAATCCCTCTCACAAACCCTAACCAGATCCCAGGTGTAAACCCCCATTCCAGTGACCATCACCAGCCATAATCTACTGTTGGATGAATGCCTTTCCCAAGCCGTTGCCTTCTCTCAAGATCTTGCGATGTAACAATCCCCACCCAGCACACCACGCGCCGATCTCGTCGCTCCCAACTCTTCGGTGGACGTCCTTTCAAACGCGTTCCATCCCTTGGCTGCCACTCCGTTATTACCGTTGACCATTGCCCATCAACCCTTCGCGTCTTCCTCAAGGCCGATTATTTTTCTTAACGGTTACAATTCTGTCTTCACCCTGCGTATATTCTCCCAGACATGTGTTGTATTTTAATAACAATGCCAAGCATGCATCCATCCCTTCACGCTTCTTTGATAATGTTTCAGTTTTTGTTCCAAATGCTTCGTCAATGATATGACATAACCCCGTATGTCATAGCATTGATTGAACGTTTTCTGCTGTAGGCACATTGCTTTGTGACTCTTTATTATCAATTTCCGATTTGCAAGAGCACTCCAACCTGCTTTCATCCGCCGACTCATTCCATCATTTTGATGCTGGTCCACTCTCCATAATTGTCTTTGGTGCATGCACACACTCTGCTCTGTTTTCAAAGCTGTGACCCTTAGACACATCTCCAATTGTTAAGCGAACTTGTTGAACATAACCTTTGTTTTTTTTATAATTTATCATGTGCCCCAACCTTGCACCGTTCTCTATTATAAAGTTATGGTAACATTTCCTGCAGTTCATATTTACGCCTTTTGTTTCTCCAATCCAATATTTTGAAATATCCTCTCATGTTGGTGTCGAATAACTTTGGCGATAGTTATTCTTTGGATAGTCTGCATGTTGTAAATAACCTAAGACAGTGTCCTGTTCTTCTCCATCGATTCCTAACGTTGCTTTCACCTGTACCTCACCCCGCCACCGTCATGGTAAATGAAATCAGAGTTGTCGGTAGCTTGAGAAGCATGTTGCAGGCTGCACTAGCATGGGGCGGGGGAGGCGGGCGGAATATGTGACCGTATTTCACGCTGGTCAATGCAGGTTGGCGAAGATAACCACCTGACATGAGGAGAGTGCACTTCTCGCATTAAGGTGACTCGGCCAGCGGTGCATGCTCTCTGGAGTTGTATATTCGTGTCGCTAATGTGAATCCCTTGCTGCTTGAACGCGACCCACACCCGGTGCTTTCCGGTAATGGATTGCGCCCCAGTGTCTCCACTCCGTGAGCTTCTGCAGCGTAGAGTAGCGAGAGCAACTGGCAGCTACGGACTGAAAGTGGCAACATTCCCACGCGACCTGGCGTGGATTGTTTCACACACGGCCCGTTTCAGCGGTTCAGTGTTGAACAAATGCGGGATCCACGAACAGAAGACTTGAATCCGAGCTGTCTGTCCACAGTCTTAGTCGACTTATAGCCCTTGAGCCATTGGCCCAAAGATTGCTTATTGGTACCAACCAGTGTGGAAAATGCGAATAATAATTTTTGGAACAATTTTCATTTCGACATTACGAATATGGACGATGACAAGGTCATCGTGGTATCTTTTTTTATATATCTAAGAAAAAAATAATTATGAAAGAGGGTGTCATGGTATGACAGAATATCGTTTTTGGAAGGAAAAAAATATGTGAACCGAAACATGTACAGCTTATAAAAATGTACATATAAGTGAAGCTTTCTGAAAATGGTGGATTACTGTAACTAGTAGCATTTGTCACCCCAAGTGGTACCGGTCAAGTACCTCTGCTCATGGGCTATTAACACACAACTCCAATGTGCATGACTCAGAGGAGGAGAAGAAGGAAGGTTTCGTTGTATTTTACCGTCACTGCGAGCCAGGCCCCAGGTTCCACGTCGCCGGTGCTGTGATAGAGGGCCGTGTTTTTTTTTATCCGTTTCTGGTTCGTGCGTCCTCGCAATTTTTCGTCGCAGAAATTACGGTGCCGGTCGGCACTGCGGTCCGCTATCGGTGCCTCGACGCGGCCGCTCTATCGCCTTGGGAGTTGGCGCCTTATGCCGTCGCCCAGCGCCGCCTCGTCGTTTTATTTGTGTCCCAATCCTCGTGGGATTTGCCGCGGAGTAAGAGTGGAGAGGGGAGGGTCAGCGTCGTGCTCGCGCGTGTGGTTGTGGTGATCGTGTGAGACGGGAGTGGTGAGCGGTTGAAGAGTGATTGGGGGAGCTGGGAGACATTGAGGAGAGGAGAAGGAAGAGCGGAAAGGTGGAGTCTCACATGGTGGGCAGCAAGGTGATGATGATTTGAAAACAGAGGGAATCGATCCTAATTCGTGTCTTAACCGTAAGAGTTTACAACTTTTTACCAAACTGAATCATCGCCCTTCCTCGCACAGTTGATCCAAACTTCACCCAAACTCGAGTCCTAATTCCTAGTTCATACTCCATTAGTATTTATAACAACCTTAAAATTTGTTGACACGAGTCCGATTTGCAAGGGAGACCACGTCCTAGTCCCAACCCTATCCCTAACCCAGCCTTCACCCGAATCCCAGTATTACCCAACAATATCCCTGGCCCAAGCAAATCTTCCTCACCCACAGTAAAAATCGGCAGAGTAAAAAACACGAGAGCGGATTTTTACTTCTGTTAACAAATCTAATGACACAGTGTCACCATGATGCAAACTGTCACTTCAATAAAATAAGGCACATTGTTCTCCAACGCTCCCTGAGTAATTACACACTCCGGCTATTTGTGATTGCAAAAGAGATGTCGATTATATAGTTTCGAGTTGAGCCCGATTACGTCTCCAGGGTGTGCCTGGGAGAAGGCAGGGAGTGATTTTACTCGGTCGTGGATGATATGGCTGGGTAGGGCAGTGGTGTCGCAGCGAATTCAGCGGTTGTGGCTCCTTGATCGTGACTGCGCAAGGGAGCCGTGTGGTTGATTCGTGAGCGGTGTGGCTGGGTCGTAGTGAAGTTGTTGGCGAGTGTTGTGGTTTGAACAGGGTGCACTCCCACGATTTTCCAAGCCACGCCGTCTCCCCCCACCCCTCAGCCTTTCGCAATTAACCTAAACGACTGACACCAAGGTGACGTCTATCCACCACCCCTCACTCGGCTCAACGCGTCGGTGGCGGTATAACTTTTTAGTTCACGTTTGGAGGAGAGCGGGCGGGGGGGGGGGGCAATCGTCGAACACCGACATTGAGCTGATATTGTTTGTGGCCTGATTTCGTCGCTTTTTTTTGTCTGACTTTTCTTGAGAACTTTCCGACACCTCCATCGCCAACATCCGGGAAAATCAGCCCGGGGATCGGGGGTGGGGGGCAACCACGACGCGGCGAGTTTCGGCCGCTTTGTGACGACGCGAATCGAGCCCAGGGTGTCCGGGGGAGCTTGCGTGGGCGCGCTCGAGATCGTGGTCACGGAGGTGGAGGAGGTGGTGGTGGTGGATATTGTATATAATGTACATGTATCATACGCAGATGTCTATCTCTGGATCGTAGAGAGTCTAGTTTTGTATCTGTGACGGCGGCGTGTTGGGCCGATAGTGCGCGACGCGTCCTCCTCTTGTGTCGGCTCCGACAGAAATAAAACTGCCTTGCAGTGCACACGGCTGCGGTGATGTCTGTTAATTGTCTGTCAAAATAGTAATGAGAATGTATTTGTTTAAAGCGCCTTTAGTCGCAAGATCACAACGTGACGTTCACGTGAAAGTGTCAACACTCTGTGAATATAGTAAAATATAAAAGGACCACACGAGACAACGCAATCAGGGTGACCAGATTGCACCAAGGCATTGGGTTCGTACACCACGAGCGAGTTGGGACTGAAGAACAACGACAGTGACCCCCGCCCCCAACCGAGTCACGGACGTGGCTGGTGAGAAGGGGGTTGGTTCCCCATGAGGTGGAGGAGCCTCACGGGAGAAGGGCCCGCGGTTCGCTCTGGCAGCGAAAACATCGAGGCGTGGGTAACGTCGGATGTTTTGACATTGACGTTGAACGCTCGTTTATAAATGTTTTTAAAGCTCTCTGATATACACACAAACTTGTCGGTCTCCAAACGTGATTGCCAGGTATAAGTAGAGTAGAGATGTTTAGAGATACACGTTTTATTAACATTTATTTTACCAGGTAAGGCCCACTGAGCTATTTAGCTATTTTTCAGAAGAGACCTACAAATGATAGCCCAACGAAGTGGTTTATCACGTGGACATTTTAGCAGCAGACATCTAAAGCGCAAGTTGATTCTAAATGTGGATGGAAAAAACCGGAGGACCCGGAAAAAAAATCCACGCGACCACGTGGAGAACATGCAAACTCCAAATATACAAGCGCCTAGGGTCTGGATCAATTCCACGGCCTCCTTCATACCAGGCGAGGGAGTTAACATCTCGCCACCGCGGCCAGATGAAGACGTCAGTGTACCGCTGTTGGTTGCGTGTTGACCCTGCAGCAGCCTTTGGTTATTTATGTTTTCTATTTATTTTACCGTGTATCGATCCCTCCTGCTGCCATAGGCAGGGTGGCTGTGTGGGATTTCTGCTGGGTTTGAGTCCCAGAGACCCAGATACATGCGTTCAAATCTGACAAGATGTTCCTTTTTAATGAAGCTAAATCATTACGCCGAGACGAGCAATTAGTTAATTTTGTTCTAAATCGAAAGCATTACATGTCAATGCTCGCATTGACAATCGCTTAATAACTAGAAGATTTTCACCGCAACCACAGTGGTAACACCTTAGGCACACGTCCAAGGTTGAAATCCAGCTTTTACAATTTTTGTATTATTATGATTTGCATGATGATGTTAGACCACCATTGGAACCTCATTTGCCGGTAAAAAATTGTTTTTTTACCCTTTTATCTGGCAACAAAACTGACACCTTTTTTTTACGAGGAGTCATGTTTGCATAGGCCACAATACCTGCAGTCATAATGCCAAAAGTGCGCCATTTGGCGTCATCTGGTCCAACACCAAGTGAGACTAGGCTCTCAGGAAAGCTGCCTCGGGTGTGGACCAGTCAACTTCAAGGACAGTGCATACATTAAATTTCGATTTAAAGCTTTCGTGACTGCAGGGATTCATCTTCTTGGTTCTTTCGGTAAAGTCACGTAGAAGGGAAGTAATAAAATAATAAAAATAAAACATAATAAAATTTTATTTTATTATGTTTTATTAATAAAAATTTATTTTATTATGTTTTATTTTTATTATTTTATTACTTCCCTTCTACGTGACTTTACCGAAAGAACCAAGAAGATGAGTGCATACATTATCAGAGTTATGTTTTTTTTTGCATTATGACTGCAGGTATTGTGGTCTATGCAAACATGACTCCTCGTAAAAAAGGATGTTAGTTTTGTTGGCAGATAAAAGGGTAAAAAAACAATTATGATGTTAGACCAGTAAACCTTACGCTCTTGAAGAGCTACGTGCGTGCAGTTGCAATCGTGACATCGCCTGATGTCCTCTGCTGAGCCTGGAGAAACGCAGTGGCCTCAGCGAGAGGCCAGCAACGCAAAGTGTCTGGGGATTCGAATCCCACCCACAGCGAGGAGCGAACAATACACGCCACGTTGATGTGCCTATGATGTGGACGTATGAACGTGCGTGCCTCTATAAGCAGGAAAATGTCCTGGAGAGGAGGTACCTTCTAGAACAAGGCACCCAGAGGCAGGATCCCCGGGTCTCGGGTCCAGGTGAAGGTGTCCCTGGGTTCAGGGTTCCTGCACCTGAACTCTCACCCCCGTCAGTGGCTTCCACTGACCCACGGGGAGGTCAACTCCCGCTCACGACCACCACGGGACGCTCACACCCGGAGTCCAACCGGGGAATACCCCGAACCCCGAGTAAACCTCCTCCACCACAGCCTGGTGTCGAACCGAGCGGCAGAGGTCGCAAACGGGTTTTGATTCCTTACCCGTACCCGGCCGCACCAGGGTCGCAAACGGGTACCCGTACCTGGCCGGGTACGGGTAGCCGGGTATCGGGTAGGGTACGGGTATCAGGTACCCGGTTGCGACCTCTGCCGAGCGGCTCCTTGAGCCCGGTGGCTTCAGTGTGGAGTTGAATCTGCGTGGAGCGCCCTCGCCTGGATGCTCTGTGCGGGTTCCCGAGGCTGCGAGGTTAGAATGCACGAAAGTCACTCGATTTTGGACGATTTTTGACCCCCCACCTCTTCGTCACACGACGTCACAAAGTCAGACCCCCCTCAAATATGACGTCACAAAGCTCTGCCCCCCCCCCCCAAAAAAAATAAAACATGCTTCAAATCATCATTAGACCTCCTTTGCCAGTACCAAAATAAATCCTTGTAAAAAGGTTTCAGTTTTGTTGCCAGACCCTCCACTGGCTCAGGGTTTGCATTGGAGATGAACACCACCCCATGCTGTATGGGTGGCAAAGTGATATGCCGTGGTAACACTTGGAAGCCTCAGAAAAACGGGCTTTGGGTTCAGCTTTTCTGTGTGGAGTTTGTACGTTCTCCCCCTGTTTGCACGGGTTTCTTTGTGTGCTCCGGTTTACTCCCAGGGATAGCAAAAAAAACACAAACTGTAACTGGTATTGGCCAAACCCCTACTGGGAAAACTTGGCAGGATCCTCCAAAAAATTACGTTGAGACTTTGTGAGCCTTTCCTGGGTAACAAGCGCAATAATCACAATGTGGCAATGGCGACACGTTCGATGTTTGCACGAAATTAAAACATGTCCTTGTGAATCGATGTGCGAAGAAATTCAAAATCGTGTACAGTCGCACGCTGGCCTCCAATCTTTATTGTACACCGTAAAGTACCAGGAATTGCAATTTCGTGCGTGTATATAGATTTGAAAATTAGACTGTACTAAAGATGCATTCATATTTACATGTCAACCGTCACTAAACGGTTCCATTCAGCTCACAAGCCGCTCGCGCACGCCGGTCCACCTCCTTCCGTCACTGCGAGCCGTATCGCCGCTCCCCACAACCACCCTCAACCCCCGACCTACCAGTGTCACTCAGCTACCCAACACGGCGCAGACTCCACTGCACGTGGTGCTCGACACAGCACCTCGTGCAGTGGCATCTGCAGTTCGTGTAACAAAGTTCAAGGGTGACTCGCACCCTCTCGCACCCCACCATAGAGACTCGAGGCCTCTCTAGCACTCGTGAGTTGACGGGCTCTACCCCCTCCAACCCAGCTTAAATAGACGCTCCAAGCCTGGGGTTGTTTCATTCAGACTCTGTCTTCTCGACAGACCTATTCTTCACCTGAGGACGGCGTTGTGGCCGAAACGTCGTGAGAATTATTTTATTATGTTTTATTTTTATTATTTTATTATTTCCATTCTACGTGACTTTACCGAAAGAACCAAGAAGATCATTCGGATTAGCGATTGGCGAGCGGGCAGGCTTGCGGGCAGGCCGGCGGGCAGGCAGGCGGGCGGGCGGGCGGGCGGGCAGGTGGGCGCGCGACCACGCTGGCTACCACTTGAGGTTGAGCGAGCTGGCCGGCTTCTCGAGAGCGTGGTAGGATGTGTGCAGCGCCGCCTTGGCGCGCTCGCTGCCCTCGTCCCCCAGCCACTCGCGGTAGAGTCTCGTGACGGCGCCGTCGCCGGAACCCGGCGGCACAGGCGCGGCGCTGGAGTACGCCTCTTCCACGCGCCGCAGCAGCTCCTCCGCCGCCACCCCACCGGCCTGTACCCCCTTCGTGCGCACCTGGCCCCCGCCGTTCAAGCAGCCTGCAAGGGGGCAGCCGAGGTCGGAGGTCAACGTGAAGGTTAGGGAGAGAGGCCGGAGGGTGAGGGGCGAGAGTTCGGGGGTCGTACCAGAGGGGCAGGCCATGACCTCGACGTAGTCGTAGGGGGACTTGGCGCGTTTGAGCCGCTGCACCAGGTTCTGGATGTTTCGGAAACCGTAGGCGGCGGCGAAACGGAGGAGGACACGGCCGTCGCTCTCCAGCAGCACCTCCCGCAGATCCTTGTTCCTGTACCGCAGGTGAGGGGTCACGAAGCGGGTCAGGAGAGAGACGAGTGACCAGTGGGGATGCACGAGTGTGGAGTCAGGAGACCTGAGAGTGGGGTCAGACGTGTACAAACAGACACACACAAATATCTACACACACACACGTAGACACGTACACACACTCACCGTTGTTAAGACACAAGCATAGACAACAACAATAATAAATTCTAACTTAATCATAGTGACGTACTTGGGTAAGCACACGTGCACATACACAGACGTACATGCGGACGCACACAATAAGACAAAGATCCCTAATGTAGCCTTGAGAATAACACCTATGAAGACCGGCATGGCATACGAGGGGTGAGTGGGCAACACCACGCCTGGCTGCCTTTGTCTCCCCAGTGCTGATGTTTACACACCACACCAGATACTCATTTGAGGCCGAGTCTACCTACGGGAGGGGCCAGGGCCAGTTCAAATATTGTCACTGGTGTTGGCCACGAGCGCAGATGGAACTCGGATTGCTGGGTTCGTAGCACAGCGTGCTAACCATTGCAACACCACTCCTCAGAACATACGCACGCACGGAGACACAAATACATCGACACACGCGCACGGACACGCGCTCACCGCAGGGTCCTGTAGGTGATGTCGGTGACGGTTGCTCCGAACAGCTCCTGGGCGGCGTGGCGGAACACGTGCTCCAGGTAGCCCCCCGAGCCTCCCCCACCGTGGCCCAGCACGGCCCCTCCCTCATCCACGAGGCTCAGCCTGCACGGACGTGCACACGCACGGACGCACGCACACGTCAACAAAGATAAAGGCAAAGATCCCCCGTATAGCCTGTAACAGACTGTTGAGGCAAGTGCCGTTGCGAGGACCTATGAAGGCTGGCACGGCACACAAGGGGTGGCTGGCCAGCACCACGCCCGCCCGCATGTCTCCCCAGTGGCGATGTTGACACATCGCACCAGGTACGCATTTGAGGCTGAGTCCACCTAGGGGATGCCCAAGACCAGTTCAGATAATCATCACTGGTGTTGGCCGTGAGCAGGAATCGAACTCGAGTAGCTGGGTTCGTAGCGCAGCATACTAACCGCTGCACGACCGCTCCGCACATGTGTATGTGCACGTGTGTACCTACACCTGGGGAGCGGTGGTGCAGCAGCAAGCGCAGTGCGCTATGAACCCGGCGATCCGATTCCCGCTCATGACTACTAACAGAGGCAGCGAATATCTTCTCCGAGGTTGGCTCAGTCTTAGCTGAGTAACCTGGTGTGGTGTGTAAACATCAGCACTGGGAAGACAAAGGCAGCTGGGCATGGTGCTGGCTTTCCACCCCCTCCTGTTCTGTGCTGGCCTTCATAGGCGCTACTCGTAAACCGCACTTGCCCAAGCAGTCTGTTAAAGGTAGACTGGGGATCTTTGTACACGTGTGTAGGTGTACTGTGTGTGCACATTACCAACACTCACTCCGTGTCTAGAGGCGCGGGTTCGGCTTCACGCAGAGAGACTCCCACCTCATCCTCCAGCAAACGCACCACCTCCTCTGCAACGACACCACAAAGGGTCCCCACTGTAGCGTTAACAGACTGTTGGGGCAAGTACTGTTAGCGAGCTCCTTTGAAGGCCAACACGGAACACGAGGAGGTGGTGTGGCGGCCAGCACCATGCCCGACCGCCTTTGTCGATAATGTTTACGCACCTTAACAGGCACTAAATTATTTAAGGCTGAGTCGACCTAGGTGAGGAACAGGCCCGGTTGCGAAATCAATCGCCACCGATATTCAGTCAGACATGCAACATGTGCTCACACATGCATCATCACCATCAGTCAGTGGGGTAAGAGGTCTTGACTTCGGGGGAAAAGATCGAGGTGATTAGAGGTGAGAGGCAAGGGGTTAGGGGGTGAGAGGCAAGGGGTTAGAAGTGAGAGGCAAGGGGTTAGAGGTGAGAGGCAAGGGGTTAGGGGGTGAGAGGCAAGGGGTTAGAAGTGAGAGGCAAGGGGTTAGAGGTGAGAGGCAAGGGGTTAGGGGTGAGAGGCAAGGGGTTAGGGGGTGAGAGGCAAGGGGTTAGAAGTGAGAGGCAAGGGGTTAGGGGGTGAGAGGCAAGGGGTTAGGGGTGAGAGGCAAGGGGTTAGTGGGTGAGAGGCAAGGGGTTAGGGGTGAGAGGCAAGGGGTTAGAGGTGAGAGGCAAGGGGTTAGGGGTGAGAGGCAAGGGGTTAGGAAGTGAGAGGCAAGGGGTTAGAGGTGAGAGGCAAGGGGTTAGGAGGTGAGAAGCAAGGGGTTAGAGGTGAGAGGCAAGGGGTTAGTGGGTGAGAGGCAAGGGGTTAGGGGTGAGAAGCAAGGGGAAAGTGGTTAGAGGTTGGGGGTCATCCCTACCGGACGTGATGACGCAATCGACCTCCCTGGTGTCGAACTCCCGCAGGTGGAAGTCCTCGCGCGACGCCTCCAGCTTCTTGTCGTAGCACGGCATCACGGTCACATGGTACACGTGGCCAGGTGCACAGCCCTGCCGCCACCGCAACGCACGCCACACAAACACACAACACGCACGACAATATACAACAATCAAACACACAAAATGCACGAGAATACACAACATGCAAACACACAGGCAAAACAACACACATGACAACACAACACGCACAGCACGCTCTGTGTCGGCATAACCCTGTCTCTGTGTTCCCACGTCTCCTTGTCCGTGTCCCCATGACCCCATGTCCCCATGACCCTACGGGCACCGCGGTTGTGAGATGTTAACTACCTCGCCTGGTATACAGAAGATCGTGGGTTCGATCTCGACCCCGACGCCTGTGTACTTTGAGTTTGTATGGATGTATGCTGAACTTCTTTCGCTCTGTACCTAGCCAACCATGCTAATCGGAGGTGCGGAGTTTGCATGTTCTCCCCGCGGTCGCGTGGATTTTTGTCAGGGTCCTCTCGTTTTCCCTCCACAATTAGAAACATGCGGTTGGAGTATTTGGTTGCTTTCAATTTCCACATGATAAGCCACCTCGGTGAGCTATCATTCGTGGCCAGGCCGCTTCTGAAAAAGTGCTACAGTAGACCCTGGTTAATTCGACACATATGGGGCTCTGGCCTTGCCGAATTATCCAATATTCCGAATTATGTACAACGGTAACCCCCAGTGCCTCCTGCCCCAATACAAATACAATCACACCCATTATACTTCAGTCCCTTTCTATTACTTCTTGATGTGGGTGTAGACGACATTTCTGAGAGAGTTGGCTTGCACAGATTGCACAAACAAGGTACAGTCTAAAGCGACGGGTCTGCACCGACGCTCACCACACTCACCACACCCACCACACTCACCACACTCATCACACTCATCACACTCACCACACTCACCACACTCACCACACTCATCACGCTCGCCACGCCCACCACACTCACCACACCCACCACACTCACCACACTCATCACACTCACCACACTCACCACACTCACTACGCTCACCACGCTCATCACGCTCACCACGCTCACCACGCTCACCACACTCACCACGCTCACCACACTCACTACACTCACCACACTCACTACACTCACCACACTCACCACACCCACCACACTCACCACACTCATCACGCTCGCCACGCGCGCCGCCACCAGACCGAGTCGTTGTTTTGGTCGTGGCTCGCGGCATCGCTGCACGTGCGTGCCAAAATTGGACCATTTGGTACAGCAATTCGGCTCATGGCGAATTACTAACATAGAGTATATGCCGAAAGCGCAGCCGTGCCAAATTATCCCCAATTACGAATTTTCAAATACAGAAATAACAAGGTTTTACTGTATTTAGCTCAGTGGGCCTTGTCCGGTAAAATACAAAATAGTTTTAGTTTAGTTTATGTCCCTGTGTCCCCGTGTGTCCGTTGTTTGTGGGGCAGCCTCACTTGCTGCCGGGCAATATGGTCCTTGACGAGGGAGCCCATGACCTGCTGTGGTGACCGCACAGTGCTGATGAATGGTAACACCGTCGAACCCAGCGTCTTCTCTGCATAGCAAATCCACCCTGTGGCAAGGGAACGCGTACCGCACGATAGGACACCCTCCATTGCAATGTATAGCTCGTGATATCACACCCTCATCGGTACACGCTACAACGTGGACAGCCGAAGAGGGGGAGAGTAAGGGGAAAGTGTCGGCAAAGTGGTCAGGTCAAGCCAATTTTGTTTTTGTTAACATGTGGCGCCTTTTTCTAGCAAAAATCTGCCACTCAAAGCGCCATCACATTAATACTCAATATAACATTCTAAACAATGATCAAAAAAATATATTTACATACCAATCTAGACTTGTTTAAAATGGAAGATAAAAGCAAGTTGGGGCTGTGAGTTAGCTGTTGTCAGGAGAGACGAGGAGGCATTGCGGTAAGAGGGGCAGGGCTGGTGGAGCAATAGGGAGCGCGGGGCAGGGGAGGCCTCGGAGCCGTGAGGGCAGGGCAAGGGCAGGAGCGCACCTGGGCAGGCGGACGCGAGCATGGGCAGCGCTGCGGGGTCGCTGTCGCGGCGACGGAACCGCTCCACAAACTCGCGGCCACTCTCCAGGAGGCTGAAGTCACGCGAGAACGTTGTGTCGTACACACGGTGGACGCCTACCGGCAGGAGGATGTAGGGGGGCGAGGGGGGGGGGAGACAATGCAGGGTCTCGGTGACCATTGCTGCTGTGACCCCACTCCCCATCCCCCCCGGGAGTCCTCGCTTTGAATACTGGAGGTGAGCGGGTGCTGACACGGCACTCGCATGCGGACACACCAGCCGCAGCTTTTTGTCAGCTGCCCAGCCTCTTATAAAAATGTATTATTTAACGTTTCCTTGGAAACGCACGACCAAGGGATTCGTATGTTAGTGAAGTCATCACCTCATCACCTAATTAACACTCCCGATGAAAGAACCGACCGCTTATCCGGTGCGGGCTTCTGGTTTGGGTCGGCGTTCGGGTGAGGGCTGGAAACCCGACCTTGCCGCGCCCGCAGTTTCAAAACGAAGTCCATTGCCAGGGTCAGACAAACTATGTAAACCTCGTCGCCGAACGGTGCGCGAGGTCACCGCGTCACACGAGCAAGGCCAGGGCTACGATTAGGGGCCAGGTGGTGAACCAACTGCCCCAAGCGGGGCTCAGCCTCTCTAATCGGTGAACTTTGGGGGATAACGGGGGCGAGATGCCAATAAGACGAGCATCTCTCTTTTTGCAGGTGAAACTCGGGATGCAGACGGAAGAACAAATGAACCTCATGGCGGTACCCCGAGGTACCATAGTACCCCGAGGTACCATAGTACCCCGGCTCTCGCACAATGTCCGTGATGCAGTCGTTTTTAGTCTGTTGATGGTCGGCGATGCGGCAATCGACTCATCTCGACGAGCTGTACACGATGCACTATGGCGCATACGAGCGTTCAGGGTTTCAGTGCGATCGTCCTCGCTGGGTTTCGGATTGATTGGTACCCCAGTCGCAGAGTTAAGTACACCCCTGGAAAAAATTGTGTCCAGAAATAAAGTATTTAATTGCCTCGGCCATTTTGTATTATTGGTATCCCGGGGTACCGCCATAAGGATCAAATGTACAACGCGACTACAGATCGGTACAAAATTACAATAAAAAAAAAAAGTGACGAGTGTTAAAATCAAGCGCAAATAAATATTTGAAAAATAATGTACGCAAGACAAAATCTCTTGCATACGACGCAGAAAAACGTTTTCAACAAATTGTGTATTGACACACACAGTAGAACTCCGGTTATCTGGGGTAATGTGTAGAACACCTACCCCGGATCCAGTTATCCGTGGTAGTTATCCGGGGTTTCACTTGGTTACCTTGGGTTTGGACCCCGGATAAACCTGGATAATTGGAGTTCTCACTCGTATAACTCCTGCGGCCGGACAATTGGAAGAGTGAGCTGTGCGTCGCTCATCTCGGATAACCAAAACCCCAGATAACTGGACCTTGAACCTCGGAGACAGGATTTCTCCTGTACTTATTACTCGGTGTAAAGGAATTGACTGCCATGTGATGAACTTCTCTCCACCAGGGCACGTGGGATAGTGCGGTGCTCCAAATGCTGACAAGAGGTAACGCGATTGGATCTCAGAAGGAGTTCTGTGATATCTCCTTTCTTAAACCATTCTCCAACTCGGGGTGACGGGTTGCTCTCCAAGAGTTCTGAATGAATATTCAAAGGCTCATCAACTCTGTAGCCGTGATCTTGTTGAAAGGGGGAGGTGGGGGAGGGGGCATGCAAAAAACCTAGGAGGGCACGAGGCAGTCAATATGAAACAAACTTTTAAAATAAAACATCACTACGAAGCCAAGGTGATTGGCAAGCATTGTGCGTTTGAGTACCCAGTGCCTTGAGGGCCCCAGTGAGGCGGGAGGCCGTCTCCTGGAGGCCCAGGGCATAGTGCACGGCCAGGGAGGCGCGCGCCTGTGGGGAAACGGAGACCACCACGAGGCGGCGAGACGCCTCTCCAAGGGCCTACGCACACAAGCGCACACACGCGCACACACACACACACAGACGCAAACACATGAGCACACGGTGGGATTGCCACCTTTTAATTGAACAAAACGTGGATAAAGATCATGCAGAAGTGATTTACTTCAGATACATGAATCCTGGCATATAGGTATTTGTGACAATGGCGTCAATGCAGTGGAGATACGATGATTGTGAAATAGGCACTGTCCAAACTGATTACCAGAATCAGAACCAGAATCAGAAACGGTTTTAATCGCCATGTAAGTTTGCACAGACAAGGAATTCACTATGGCAGGACGGTGCATACATTTAACATATAGGAATCTTAAAAAACTTATATAAAAGGTATACACTCTAACTATACTAATGTTACAAAGTACAACTAATACTAGGGGGCTAAAATCTGTAAAATTATGAATAAGTAGACCATATAAAATGTGAAATGTAAGATGTGAATTAACCGTAATAAACAATCTTAAAATACAAAAATACAAATAAGATTACACGTTGTAAGTATGGAAAGGTGTAATTATGTAGGTAAAATGTTATAGTAAGTGTAAAAGTCATTTTAAGTGTAAAAGTCATTTTAAGCCCTTGGCCTTGTTGAAGAGGCCAACAGTGGATGCGGGTGGATGTGTGTGTACGTGTGGGGTTGAAACGGGGAAGGCAGGAGTTTTCGTTTTCGGGAAACTCGATGAATGTGTCCCATCAGCGTGTCGCAACTCCAGTCCTCGTGACCAGACACATCTGTCATTTCGCCACGACCGATATTATCTGTTCGTATGAAAAATGGAGCCACTGCTCCCACATGGTGATAATGACAAGCCGTGCCGTGGGGAGCTCCCGAGAACTGCGCGAGTGGTGTTGCGGTAGTGCAGCAGTTAGCGCGTTGCGCTACAAGCGCGGCGACCCGAGTTCGATTCCCACTCATGGCCAACAACAGTGACGATTATGTGAACCGGTGCTGGGCCTCCCCAAGGTCGACTCTGCCTCGAATGAGTACTGGGGTGCGGTGTGTGTAAACATCATCACTAAGGGAGACAAAGGCGGCCAGGCGTGGTGCTGGCCACCCACCCCCTTCGTGTGCTGTGCCGGTCTTCATAGGTGCTCGCTAACAGCACTTGCCCCAACAGTCTGTTAAAGGCTATACGGGAGATCTTTGTTTTGGGTGTTGCGGTGCACGTGGTCAGGCCCCGAGGCAGGAAGGGCCGGTGGATCTCGCAGATGACCCCACTCCTTGCCTCTCACTCACCTCTCACCTACAGCTCACCTGGTTTTCTTGGAGCACGCGGAGCATCTCGACGTGGCTCTGCTGCTGGATGAGGACGCTCTCGGCCGTAGTGACGCAGCCGCTGCACGCCAGGCAGTCGTCCAGTGTGATGCTCGCCTTCTGCAGTGGCCGCGTCGTCCCATGCTGCGTGCGCGTGACCGGCGTCGGGATAAAAATGAAGATGGTGCCACCCGAACAAACCAAACGGCTCTTGTCGTTGACCAAAACGGCTCACTGACGGATTGATCTAAACATCACAACGTGGGTGCAGGGCCCTCGCAGGAGGTCGCAGGTTTGATCCCGACCCTGACGCCTGTCTATTTGGAGTTTGCATGTCTCTCTTTCCATGGTCGAGTGGATTTTTCTCCGCGTCCTCCGGTCTTTCCCTCCACATTTAGAGTATTTGGCTGCTATAGATTTCCACACGATAAGCCACTTCTCATTGGGCAATCATTTATGGCCAGGTCTCTTTTGAAAAAGAGCGATATAGCTCAGTGGGCCTGGTAAAATAAAAAATACAGTAGACTCTCGATTATCCACGCTAATGATGGCGAGGACGACCGCGGATAAATCTAAATTATCGCTGATCCAAAAATGTATATTTTCCATGGATTTCTATACCGAAAACCACTAATATAGGTATAAATTATGTTTAAGTTAAGAAAATTGAGAACGGATACTAACAATCGACCAATCGATGCGCGTGTTCAGTGATAATACTTTCCTGCTCCGACACAAAGAAGGCTACAAAGCGGATAGCAGAGCCACGCCAACAAAAAAAAATTACACTATGCCCACTGTTGTAAAGATATGCAACTACTGTACTGCAGAGGCGATCACGTGGATTTCGGATTAACCGGAGCCCATATTTGTTTGGTTTAAGCACGTGACTTGTAATACATATTTAAAAGAATAACAATGTGTCACTGTTTTTAGACGATTAATTTTGGCAAATCCGATAAAGCGCACATGGATAATCGAGAATCTACTGTCGTTGAGTGATTAGTTTAGATGGGTCTCACCTCGTCCGTCTCCATGAGGGCCCCATCCTCCTCCACGGTGATCTTCCCCAGGGTGCGTCCCGGCGTTTTCTCCACCACCACGGGCTTCACGCACTCCTGTCGGTGAGCGGCACGAGAGACATTGGTGAGGTGAGGTGCGAGATTGGTGAGGGGAGGCATGAGATTGGTGAGGGAAGGCGTGAGAGCTGTGTGAAATTGGAGATTGGAAGCTTGAGATTGGTGAGGGGAGGCATGAGAGGGGCGTGATATTGGTGAGGAGAGGCGTGAGATGAGGTTCCAGCACCGTACATCGGACCTGGGGTCAATTATAATTGCAATTACAGAAACACTGTCCGCTCAAAATTTCAAAGTACAGCCACACTGTAACTGCAATTAATCACGAAATACACAAAAACGCAGCTGTCAATCCCTTACCGGTACCTACCTTATCACAGACCAATTCAGACCTTATTGGTCACCCCGTGCCCTGAAAAATCTCAACGTTCATCCTGCAAAGTCCCATCACAAGGTGGGACTGCTGCTACCCCCTCACCCCCATGTCACTGCTACCGCTGTCACTCCGCTTGTTCCACGCGGTACTTCGTCCAGCCGCTCGACAGACATCGTTATTGATTATAAGTTCATTATTTAGCCTGTGCCGCATTTGGATGATTTGGGCGCTGTGTGCCGCAGATAAGCCTGAAAACTCAATTGGACCTGAAAACTCAATTTCCCTGTACGAGAATACGGGATAAACCGTACGAGTTGACACTGGCCAGCGACAATCAGGCGATAAGAGGGGACAAGGTGGGGTAGGTGGTGTGGAGATCTGATCACGACAGCGAGTGTTGAGAGCACTGAGAGCATGAGACAACAAGGTGATTTGCGCGAGGCTTGGGAGCTGCTCATGAGGTTGAAAACCCAAGTCCCCTTCTTCCTCCCGATGTCCCAAACCTATCTTCCTCCTCCACGCTCTTCCCTCCTACACCTCAAGTTTGCAGGGCCCCAATTAATTATCCAATAGGTCACAGTGGGCAATGTGCCTAGGGGTCTACGAAAACTAAAGGGGGGAAATGTGACCGTGTTTTTTGTTTTTTTGTTGAATTTGTTCATCGATGAAAATGAACGGCGACCTTATAAAACCGCGTCATGCAATATAATCATCGCAAAAAAAATAGTTTAAGACATTTTCGCTTTCAAATTTGGTTTTAGGCTTACCTAGGTTTTAATTTGCTTCAATAATTGCAAATAAAATCTTACTTATCTTGCAGCACACAGCGCGCAAACCATCGAATTGGGGCACAGACTAAATCATGAACTTATCATCAATAACGACGTCTGTCCCCTTTATTACACGCTTTCTTTTAACTCACTCTGTTGTTGTTGTATCCTCAAATCTTGTAACTTAATTTTAACCCACTTCCCAACGTGGTATCGACTGCAAACTTGGTATACTTATGTCATACTGATGACAATACCATATTCTATCATAAAAGATCAATATTTGTAAACATTATTTTTTATTTTTTTATTTAAAGCTTTCGTGACTGCAGGGATTCATATTCTTGGTTCTTTCGGTAAAGTCACGTAGAAGGGAAATAATAAAATAATATTAAACAATAAAAAGTATTACGACGTTTCGACTGCAACACAATCATCATCATGCGTGAAATCCACAGCAATCATTTTTGTATTGTTTTATATTTGTATTATTGCCCACGTTATGGCAAGCTTCGGGGCCACTTCCTGGGGTCGTGGAGTTCTGCCATTACTCGTACGGTACATTTCATAAAAGCGTGTTTTTTAAAAGTTTGTTTAAATATCACTTATTTGCTTAAATTAACTCTCCAATGTATGCATCGGGCGTCATCCGCATCTTACTGCCGCGGTTTGTCTGCTGGGTGCCTCGCTCCGACCTGAGACGGAGCGATGAAGTCGTCGAGGTCTGTGAGTCGCAGCACTCCACTCCACCCGGCAGCTGCCATGGGTCCCCCCGCCGCCCTTGGTGCCCGGCACCCCCCTGGTGTCTCCTGCTCTGCTCCCTCGCTCCCTGTGCCCCCCGATCGATGTCGTCTGCGTCTCCCGCTTGCCGTCCTTCACTCCGAACGGGGCCCGTGCGTTCGGTCGCCGGCAGATGCCGTCACGGATTCTGATGACCAGCAGCAGCAGCAGCCACTTCGAGTTCACTGAGGCCCTCTGCTGGCGGATACATTGCCTACACGCAGAGCTCACACAGGGCACCCCACCCCAACCCATCCCAGCCCACCCCCACCCATCCCAGCCCACCCCCACCCATCCCAGCCCAGCCCCACCTAGCCCAGCCCACCCCCACCCATCCCAGCCCACCCCCACCCATCCTAGCCCACCCCCACCCATCCCAGCCCACCCCCACCCATCCTAGCCCAACCCCACCCATCCCAGCCCACCCCTACCCATCATAGCCCACCCATCCCAGCCCAGCTCACCCCCACCCATCCCAGCCCACCCCCACCCATCCCATCCCAGCCCACCCCCACCGATCCAAGCCCACCCCCACCCATCCCAACCCACCCCCACCCATCCCAGCCCACCCCCACCCATCCTAGCCCACCCCCACCCATCCCAGCCCACCCATCACACCCCCATACCACCCTCATACCCCCCCCCATCCCACGCCCCTCCATGAGAATGACAGAATCAGAATCCGATGAGCTGTAAAGAAATGTTTTTCTCTCTCTCACAGATGTCCGGTAGTGGCACGGGGTCAGAAAGTTCCAACAAACAATACCAACAACACGATAGAAGTGCAACGTACATTAGAGGCAAAGCAGATCACTAAAATAATAAAAGTACATTTTCTTTTACCAGCTTTTAGCTTTTTACAAGATATTCGCTTCTTTTGTAGAAGCGACCTGACCACAAATGATAGCTCAACGAAGTAGCTTATCACGTGGAAATGTATAGCAAGTCGAATAATAGAAATAATTACACAGTTGCCACAGAGTTCATACGGGACCCATTGGGCTCAGAAAGTCAACAGACGGCCCACACACGGCCAACGTGAGAGGGCCGCATTGCACGGTCTAATTACAATATATTAACGGCTGGAGTCAAATTAAAGCCACATTAATAGCAACATGCATGCGTTGGTGAATGTTTACAATTTTGTCTTGATTTTTGGTAAAAATGCTGTGGTAATGTTGGGGGGTTTTTTTCTCTTCAGAATGACTACAGCAAAATATGTCCCTAAGGGTGTCTCATTCATCAGAGGGGGGAAATTCTTCCAAAAAAGAACAGACCCAACATCATCACAATGCACGATTGTGCTGGATGTCTTTGGACTCACAGAAGCGTTCATGCATAAATGACAATTATCATGTAATATCTGCTTCTGTTATACAAAGTAGTTCTCATTTTATCAACCCCCTGAGGATAAAGAGTCAATTCTGATCCCAGGGAGGTCGTTATATTTTCAACTAATCAAAGGAAATTATTAAATTAACAGGGCAACCTTATCAAGGCAAGGGATGTCCTGTTGAACAAATTAACTGCCATTCAGAGTGCTTAATGTAAGATTTTAAAGATTATATTACTGACCACTACATTATGAATATAACTCATACAGGTTACAGCAATTATAATATGATAGCAGCCATGTGTCTTTACATGCATCCTATGATATCTTTACCTCCATCTCCCTTATGTGATGATGAGCTTTATTAATGTTTTGGGTAACAAAAATAACACAGCCACTTATTTATAAAGTTGGAATTTTTATTGCCAAAAAACAAGAACATCAGTTTCCACAAACAATAATTTGGGTCACCGTCTCAATCGGGTCTCACCGAGTTCCGATAAACCATGTTAATTAATCTTAGCAGCATTGGAACATGCACATAATATATTTACTATTGTGATTAAAACATTGTCCTGGTTTTTGTTCCAGACCCTCACTGAAATCGTTTAAAAAAGGGACTTGGTTGACTCTTTCATGATGGCAACATGAACCACGGTGTTGTCACTGGCTGAAAGAGACGATTGCACACATCACGAAGCCAGCCCCAATCTCCCAGCATCTGTGCTTACAAAACCACGCGGGCCTCACTCGTCCCCACATTGAATAACGTTCTGTATCTGTATGAACGTCAACACGGGTGCTCACGGCAAAATATACCGCAGGCTGCTTTAGGAATCACCATAACAGAGTTTTGTAAGAAATGTTTGATGTGCTGGAAAATGTTGCCACATCAGGCCTGCTGTTCGACATTAGTGCGCACCGCTGTCAAAACATTAGTGTGCTGCAAGCAAATGATGCCAACATGTGCATCATTCCCAACAAAAATACTGGAATACAAGGGCTATTTTGAAATCAAATTTACATTTTAGCTGAGCGGTGTGAACATTTATAGAACGATTACAGCAACAGTGCACACAAAAGTATGATTTTTATACAGCATTTGGTTTACCAGCACCATATAAACCAGCTGCTTTTGTCTCCCTAGTATTGCTGTTCACAACCGAGATATTTCTTTTACTATAATAGCTACCTAGCTGAAGCCCAAGCCATTTTTATTACACGTTCCACGCATGAAATGACACAAGAATCAATTTCAGGCAGTGTGTGAAGTATGCGCAATACAATAACCACTACACCACTGCTATGGGGTCCACAGACATTCTCCACACACACCATGTTCATTAAACACCAGCTTGTCATCCTCATCAGTCGGTGTTCATGTAACTCCGCAGATCTCTCTCCCAGTCCCGTGCCCGCGCCTCCTGCCTGCTCGCCGCCCGCCGGCCCAGTGTTGCTGCTCGCTCTATGCGGCTCACAGGCGGCTGGGGCCCCTGGGCCCTACGGACAGCATCCTCGTCGTGCGCCGAGAAGTGCGTGACGCGGGCTGGGAGGTCGCGCTTGAAGCCCAGGCCAGTGAGGTCGCGCTTAAGCACTGTTTTAATGGGGAACTTGCGGCCCTTCCCATCGGGGCCCAGGCCGGTCTCCTTGTCCCAGCCGTCACGCAGCATTAGCCGGAAGCCCACGCTGCTCTCGGGGATGTGGTAGTGTGTGGGCGGCAGCGGCGCGTCACGGCTCAGCAGGTGCACGGTGCTGGCCTCGTGCCGCGAGCCGGGCGCGTCGCAGCATTCGGCGGCGCAAATCTCACACCACCGTCTGCGAGCCGCCTCCTGTTGTGCGCGCTCCAGCTCAGCACGCTCCCTCTCCTTGATCCCCGCCAAGTCCCGCAGCGCGACCTCCACGTGCTCGTGTCCTTGCCCGCTCGCCAGCCTCAGTGCCTCATCGTGCCGCTGCTCCTCCCCGCCCTCCTCTAGCAGCATTCGCACAGCACTGATGTGCCCGGCGTGTGCTGCACACATGAGCGCCGTCCAGCCAAAGGAGTCCCTGAAGGTGGCATCGCAGAGCCCCTCTGCCAGCACCTGACGTTGGCCCTCTACATCACCGAGCTGTGCGCACTTGAGCAGCCGGTGCCCGGCTCTCTGCCGCTCAGCTGGGGTCACTGCTCTGTCGGTGTCTCGCTGCCCACCTATCGGTGGGTCCTTTTCGCGCCTCCTCTCACGCCTCCTCTCACGCCTCTGCTGTTTTCGCAGTTTGTTCTCCGGGAGCTCTGCAGGTGTCGTCTGTGCTGAGTCTGCAGTCAGGAGGTGCTCGTAGAAGCTCCTGGCCTCGGTGCCACTGATGACCTGGCGTGGGACGAGCAACTCCTTCTCGCCCCTTGTCCGTGCCTCACCGTCGCACCAGCGCTCGGTAGCTGCTCTGGCCGGAGTGAAGTCGATCAGCCTTACCCTGTCCATGTCTCACCTGGAGGACAGAAAAGACAACAACAGGAACACGAAACACACATAATTAAGTAGGGCCCGATTCATGCCTTTCATAATCATCAATAAAGAGGCTGATAAAAGCAGGTTGGCGTGCTTATTATCTGAAGTCATGTGGATCAGGGCTTTTATTACTGAGTATTGTTCAGCCATGCCTTCACCAGGATGCCAGGGCGATCAGAGTAAATTTCCTGTAGTTTGAAAGAGTGACAATTCGGCAAGACTCACTTCCCCGATTTGTAAAATTTGCTCCACCTGAACAGATCTTCAGGGAAAATGTAAAACAGTATAGCTGACCTCTATGCTGACGGTGGACGTTTCTCCATCTTCATTAATACCACTTTGTAAAAAATAAACGTGGAGCGATAAATTTAGACAACGGAGTTTTCTTTAGATCAGCCAGATGTTAGGAATATGTATCTCAAGTTGTGCTTCTGATTTTCTGATTCGGCTCAATTGTTTTAGAACGGTGCTCAACTGCGCGTGGCGTAAACCCTGGGGGGTTTATAACCTCAACCCTCGCACAATCCCAACATACATTAAGGTTAAACCGGGTAAAAGTCGAAAAGCCACGATCGGTCCACTGCTGGATGAAGGCATCCCCAAGCCGCTGCAAGTCCTCCAGCTGTACAGCAATCTACCCAAACACCGGCAGTGGACGTCCTCGCAGGCGCGTTCCCTCCTCCTGGGGAGGCTAAAGCTACCTCTGAAAATAGCCCTGGACCCCGTTTCTAACACGAGACTAAACGGGAAGATAATCTTGATTTGAAGCTTTCGTGACTGCAGGAATCTATACTCTTTGGTTCTTTCGGTAAAGTCACGTAGGTAGAAAGTAAATCACGTTAAGGGCACAACACAAGCGTGTCCGTCATCAGGTGGGAAAGCATGGTCCTGTTGCCGAGGCAGACTGTTTTAAAAGAAACGTCGTTATTTATTTTATTGTATATCTTACGTGACTTTACCGAAAGAACCAAAGAGTAAGATAACCTGGGTTAAAGTTAACCCGTGGCTCAAGCCTCAAAGTTACCAAACGCAGAGGCCACTACTCGTTCTATAAGTTTGGTGAAAAACCCCAGAGCGAGGGCCTCACACGACAGCTCCAGTAAACGACGAATTTGTAAACAAACGAAATGAAGCCTTGTTAATTTAATAATTTCCTTTGATTCGTTGAAAATATAACAACCTCCCTGGGATCAGAATAGACTATTTATCCTTAGGGGGTTGACAAAATGACAACTAGTTTGTACAACAGAAGCCGTTATTACATGATAATTGTCATTTATGCATGAACGCTTCTGTGAGTCCCAAGACATCCAGCACAATCGTGCATTAGGATGATGTTAAGTATGTTCTTTTGTAAAAGTATAAAATACAACCGGAATTACCCGTGACGAGACGAGACCGACGCTGCGTCTGAAGCCTCGCCCTTGCCTAGATTCCTGCCGGGAGTCGGGTGACGTCGAGGCAGGCGGCGTCGCTATCCGACTCGGGGGGGAACTCGCGGCAGTCACAGGCCCCAGGCCTCCCTGGCCCCTTTTCGTCGCTATGAATCGACGAAACGACGAACGAATCAACGTATTGTTAATCGCTTTACATCGAATAATTACGAGCGCGTTGTTTTTGTTTTGTTTGTCTGTAATCTAATTAACAATTCGGATTTATTAAACGTCGCGAACGCGGCCCGCGCCCGATCGCCCCGTGAGTGGGATTTGGGGCCTTGTGGCCGCCAGGTGTCAGCCGAGTTCAGGGGATTCCCATCCAGAATCCAGATTCACCGTCGGTCATGGTCAATCCACTGCTGCATGAAAGCCTCCACAATCATCGCCTTCTCTGTCCTGCTATGTTCATAATCCAACGTGCCGATTTCGTCTGCTCCATCTCCCCGGTCGACGTCTTCTCGGACACGTTCCAATTCTTGGCTGCCACTGTTCTTTATCATCGCTGATCATCAGTCTTGTGTCGAGCCCAACACTTCGTCATTAACCTGAGGATGTTCAAGAATCCACTTGTTTTTAATTATCTCTCAAAGTAATTCCGAGTCGTTTTAACTACAATGACCGTTAGGTTATTGACAACAGCGGTACGGCCTAGCGATCATGATCGTTGCAGGACGCGATACAATTCATCGCAATGGAATTCAACGGCGGTTGTTCTTTTGACAAGTCTCCCGTCATAGGAATGTGTAATTTCCCAACATTAATTCAGGACCAATGGATAAGAGTGCCACCCCATTGAGCAGCGAGGCACTCTTGCAATTCAAAACACATTCCTGCGGAGGGAGCTGGTAGGAACGTTGGGTTGCTCGGTCAATGGCCAGGGTCAATGGCGGCGTGGTGTATTCCGCAAATATGCCCGACTGCGAGGGCGGGCACAAGCCGGCGTGAGTAGGTTAAACGTTGAGTTTTATAAGGGCACCACGGGGTGACCAGCCCCTCCCAGCCCCACCCAGCCCCTCCCTCCTCACCCAGCCCCTCCCTGCACGACGGACGGACACAATAATCCCGTGGGCTGGTGTAACCAGGAGATTCCTACCAGTATAACTTGAACAAAATATTGACCCAGTCACGCCGAGTTTCATTTTTTTCTGGATCTGTTTGGGATGTCTGGTCATTTCTTTAATGTTTGAGTGAAAACACCGCTGCACTGCCGCGAGAACACGCACTCGCGTCTGAAAAATCTAACATTACAAACTTTATTGGAAACGGTTTCATACCTGTCAACCCCTTATCAGTGCCGACTTTATTACAGACCAATTCAGACCTTATTGGTCACCCCGTGCCCTCATAAATATCAACGTTCATCCTACAAAATCCCAACACAAGGGAGAAAGACATTTTATTTTACGGGCAAACCGCATGGATTGACAGGTATGCTGTTTTTCGTGATACTGCATTGGAAATGGTGTACAAGCAACAAAAACTTTCGTTAATAACACTGCCCTAAACGTGTTTTTTTAATGGGCAACGTTTTAGGCAGCGGCCTTTCTTCACAGAAAATGTCCCCGTCATGAAGGGCCATTGTCGAGATTGCCTCTGAAGATGTGGCATTGTCCGAAACAGGTTTTCCATTGTGTGGAGTTGAATACATTTATTATAGCCAAGCAACCCATGTTGTACGGTCTTAATACAAACCCTCTGACCAGAGGAAGTGTCACAAATTAGCTCATCCCCTGTGCGAGCTCGAAACAGCCACCATATTCATGCATCAATCACAAAACACACAACTGCATTAACATCCTATCAAATGAGATATTTATATGTAGGGATCGTTTGAATAAAGTGCATGAAAGCACAACGGGAAAATATATAAAATGCACAATTACTTTGGCAAGATAACTTTTTTTTTTTACTACAAATATCACCATAACCAGTTTTTTTTATTGTTCTGTTGTGAATGTGGGACACGTTAAGCTTATTTTTCAATGGCAATGACAGCTTCACTAAATATTAGCAGATACAATATTTGAACGTTCAGTGGCATTGCGTGGTAGGCATGGGCCCTGGTGCAAGGAGTGAAATAGGGGTTTCCTGTCCAATTTCCCTCCTTGGTAGCCTGCCACTTGCGCCCATGATCCCCCCCCGGTGCCCACTACACCGCCTACACACTTCATAGCTACACCATTGTGAAGGTAATTTTCCATTTTTTTCAATTTCGTGACCTTTCAAACTGTTTTTTTATATTTTTAACCAGGATTTTGCTGCAAAACAACCTCAGGCTCACTTTTTCAGTTTGCAAAATGCCATCTCCCCCAAAATATGGCAGAAACTACATTGCAGACAAAACATCAGACCTGACGAAGAATCAGATCGATTGTCTCACACTGCTCACACCTAGATTAAATGTAAAAATACATAGATATAATGAAAACTACACACACAAGTGCAAAAGAGAACACGCAATGTATTTTTGTGATTTTAATATTAAGCAGCAAAAAGATAACATTTTTCCATTAAACCAGTAATTCAGAGTGCCTCTCCCGCTCACGTCCCACAAAATAGGTAAGCGGAGGTCTTTGCAGGTCGGGTCTCTCAGGACCCTGCATTGATTCACGTTTTCATGTCACAAGGCAAACACGTTTGATGCTTTCTTATCTCGTTTTTTTTGCTCAGCGTTTTAAAACTCAACGTTTCAGAGCCGCACAACTCGGCAAAAAACACAGTAACCCTACCGCACGAAAATGCTGCATCGAAAGGAAACGTTTTTTCTTCTTCAGCAAAACGATAAAATAATACAACACTAATCCAACCACCCCCCTCCCCAAACAACAATGAAAAAACTGTAAATACTCAAACATTATGTGTAACCAAGCATGAGCATTTTAGATAGCCCAACAACAAAACAGATTCTTCTTAATCTAAATGCCTCTAAGGAGATGCATAGTGCGAGGCCCGTGCCCCATGGGACCCGGGTGGGCTTGAGGGTGTGCCCCCTCAAACAGGATCACCAGCCGATATTCGTCTGGCATTTGGCAGGAACCAGGGACCAGGGTTTGTGGAATACTCTGCAATGTCAGTGCTTGTTTAATTTTATTTTTAAGATTTTTTGTACTTTTATATATAATCTTAATTCATACACTTCTTAAAAACTTGTTTTTATTTTCCTTTCTTTGTAACATCCCGAAAGGTTTATTTTTTTTTATTTTTCTGACTCAGTGTTTCAGCGAGGTTTCCTGAGAACCAGGAACGCAGTTTTAGTCATCTTTTTGTTTTTTTTGGAAGTAAAAAAAAAGAAATAAAAATACTGGAATACGTGTTACCTTAGTATGCGTTCTACAGCCATGAGCCAATGATTTGAACGGAGTTTTAAATCAGCTCCCCCCCCCCACCCCCCGTTATTATGGAAGAGTAAACTTTCTCTGCAAGAAGGAAAAAAATATATAGAAAAAAATTACTAAAGGAACCCATGACTACGGACACACGACGACTAGTATGGGCTGTAAACACTCGGTATAAGGACTCCATGCCCCTGACGTCACCGTCAACAGTTAAAGTGCTGTCACTGGTGGCGGGCAGCTCGGCCTTTGTTGCCGTCCACGGGCCACCCATTAGCATTCTGTTTAATTCTCTTTTGTATTTTATGTGTGTAAATAACATGGTGCAATCAATACAAGCTGTAACTTTTTTTTTATATTTTTAAATTTGTGTTATTTATCCAAATTTTTTTTTTTACTAAACTGAAACGTCATTTAAAAAAAACACTTATACACACACACACGTTTGCACACACGCACGCGCACACAACCATCTTCACTCCGAGATGTGTGAAAGGTGTCACCAGCGACGGTGAATCAATCCCCTTCGGTAAACATTCAAATGCGTACGCACGACGCCCGTATTGCGTTGGTAAGGAGAGAGAAAAGCCCAACCAGCATTCAGTGCAAAGTAAGGAGCTGGGAGTCCCCAGGCTGCCCCTGTGGGCTCGCCCGTCAGACAGGGGGGCGAACACACAGCCGTGTACCAATGCCTCCATCTCATGGGAGAAGGAGAAGTGACATCTTGGAAGAGAGTACAACGTCATCATTAACATTTTTTTTACCTTTTTCACATTTCAGCATTGGCTTGCACGATTCAAGTATTCAAGACGATATGTTTTTTGTAAAACAAAAATGAAAAAAACATATCGGACGAACCTACAAAACGTACGAGAACGTATACCTACAGTACACGCTATGTGAAGTACGGTGTTCCACATTTCACTGCACTTCAATGTGGAACCCGAGTTAAAATATAAACACTTGAAATAAAAATAACAAAAGTAGTGTAGACTTAACAGCACGGTCTTGGGTTTGGGAGAATTCTAGTGGGTGTCTCCACCACCGAGCAGGTCTCCAGGCAGCAGCGGGGATGAGGCAGGGATGCCCCGTGGCTCCTCATGCCCCACCTTGGGGGCCCCCACCCCCCATAGGGTGTCCGTCCCATAGTGCGGGGCCCCCCAGAGGGATGGGGAGGGAGGGGGCATGTCGCTGTTCCAGCGTCCGAGGCCCACGCCCCCACCGCTCCCACCCACAATGCCATTGCCACCCCCGCTGGTCCGGCTGAAGGGGGGCGGCACTGCAGTGACCCCTGCCCCCAGAGCCGAACGCTGAGCTGGGCCGGTTGGCCACCCCGATGGGGTTGACGGGGGACCCATGGAGGGAACCATCGGGGACTGGCCCTGGGCCAGGTAGCGACTCGCCTCCTCCTCGCTTGCCAACTCCGCAACGATCGTCGTGTTACCCAGCACGCACCTGGCCAAGCACATAACCCACAACACAGCTCACCACACACACTACCCAGAATGCACATCTCCATATAACCTGGATTGCACCTAGCCACTCTCTCCACCATACACACTACCATACTACCCAACATGCACTTGACTGCACTTCTCAACCAGCAGCTAAGTGAACCAGAATTCAGATATTGACCAGCATACATCTAAACAAAGATGAACTCGACTCATATTCTTGGTTCTTTCGGTAAAGTCACGTAGAAGGGAAATAAAATAATAATGATATATATATTATTTTATTATTTCCCTTCTACGTGACTTTACCTACTCAACCAGCAGCTAAGTAAACCAGAATTCAGATATTGACCAGCATACATCTAAACAAAGATGAACTCGACTCATATTCTTGGTTCTTTCGGTAAAGTCACGTAGAAGGGAAATAAAAGAATAATGATATATTATATATATTATTTCATTATTTCCCTTCTACGTGACTTTACCGAAAGAACCAAGAATATGAATCCCTGCAGTCACGAAAGCTTTGAATCAAAAAATGAACTCGACTATAAAGCCTGGCAGTGCGTGTGTGCGTTATGCTCACATGTGCAGGGACTTCTGTGCCTTGCTGGCCTCCTGGCGCGAGCTGTAGTGCACGTGGGCACTGCCCTGCGGCAGGTTGAGGTGAAAGGTCAACAGCGGCCCGTGCTGCATACACAGAGTCTGCAGCGTCGAGCCGTCGATCTGCAGCCAGAGGCAAGAGAAGGGAAAAGGAACAGGCCGGATTTATAGACAAGGGCTGGCGTAATGAGTGGTTCACTCACAATCAATAGGTCATGGGTTCAAACCCGGACGTGGCGCGACTATATAATACCCCTGGGTCAACCGAATGAGGACATCTTTTGTGGGAAGTCAACAGTGGTTGTCAATAGAACAGAACGGTTTCTGACATATGCATGAGGAATTTCACTCATCGGTTCTTGATTGATAATCAACACTTGTCCGCGCACACTTTAATTTTGACTTTGCAAATCAACGTCAGAAAAGAGTCTTGTGTGCCCACCTGTGGGGTGAGGTTGCGCAACACCAACCAGGCACTGTTTCTGCCTCCCCCTGGTGCTGACCCTACCTCGTTATCCCAGGCTCCTCCTGCACGCACGTGCACACACCACAAGAATAGGGCGCACGCAAGCGGCAACAGCACACACAGGGCTCAAAAACCAACCAATAATTTTCATACCTTCATAAAAATGAGCCAATTAATAAGGAGACCTTCATATATTCCTCACTTGCTGTGTAATTTAATCTAAAGCTTACTGTGATGCTCGTAGGTTTTTTCGGTAAAGTCACGTAGGTAAAAATAAAAAAAGATAATAGAAATGATAAGAGAAATAAATAATAATATACATTTAAATAGGCCACAAAAGCGGGAATGTGATCTTACCTGGGGTCAAAGTTCTTGACTCGGCATTGGCCCACAGGTTCCCAGGTCCGCCCCAGGGTGAAGTGGGCTTCTGATTGGTCAGTCCCGGTGGGGGTCGCGGTGGAGGGCCTGAGCTTTTGGGGACCTTCCAAGGGTCGTGAGAGGTTAACGAGGGCGGGGCCTGGCCTAGGGTGGACCACGATGACTTGATGTCATGGAGCTTGGCTGTTTTGGGTATCGGGACACAAAACAAACATTACATCATGCCGGTCATAAAAGGAATCCTTTATGTGTGCCATTAAAATGCCCGTAACCTAGGTTACCGTGAATCAACATTTGCAGCTCTGGGTTGAATGTCTCATATCATCTACCAGAATTTCACGGCCTTCAGCCATTCCTCTTCAATGACACATAGTAAACTCATCTGTGAAAAGCCAATCTTGCTGGACAGTATTGTGGGCGATTCAAATTTTTAATATGTACACAAACATGTAAACTGTGTATTAAACCGATACAAAAAGTATTTCCTTCGTGCAGCACACAGGCGTGGTGATGTCACAAACCACGCCGTGCTGTTTTCAATTACGAATTTGATGATCTGGACCGGGTGTGGACACTAATCGAGGCCAGAACAGCTCCGCTCCAAAAAATACACTGCTCAGGGAAACAAGGCAGCAGCAGTTTGGCTCTCCTGTGCCCAACCACTGCCCTGTTAACAAGGGTCTCTGTGAGCAACAGAGATGACAAGATGGCAAAAACTAAACATGCCTGATTTTGCTAATTCCCAACCAAACACTAGCCCCTACCCATAACTAACGAGCTAATCAGCCCACTAGTACTAGCTGTCCCACTGACCCTATTGTAACCAACCAGCTAACTAGCCACTATGACGAGCTGTCCTCCTCTATGCATGTATGTTGAACTTCTTTTGCACCATACATAGCCAACCGTGCTACTGACTTCGAACCAACTAGTCAACCAGCACAATAGAGTTGAACGTGTAGGCTTTGGCCACCCATATTGGTGGCGGGTTTAACGATGCATATATATTCATGCGATCTAACCCAAAAAAAACCTCTATTGTGTACTCGCGCCACCCTCACCGACCAACCCTACCCCCCCCCCCACCTCCAATGTTTCGCCAGGGCTACTCTTAACCGTTTTTTTTTCAGCTTGGCGGTGTCGATTCTCCCAAAGTCCTTGTTACAACAAACAGGCGAGCGTCATTACCTGTGGCGCTCAGGTCGGAGGGGGAGCCCCCGCCGCCCCCGTAGGCCGCACGCCGGTACACACTGGGAGAGGCGGAGCCCCCACCCAGGGACCAGGCACTCGAGCAAGGCAGGGCGGTGGGGGGCAGCGGGGGTGAGGCAGGGGGACCGCCAGCTGATACAGCCACTGGTCCCCGGTGGATAGATGGGGTACGGGTAGGGTGGCCAGGATAGAGAGGCAATAGCTCATTTTAAATGTTATGGGTGAGGCACACGTCATGATTGGATGTTTAGATGCTGTGCGAGTGAAGTGTTACGATGTCACGGGTTCAAGCGAATATTTCTTGCGAGAATTTTCCGCATTACATTCTATATTCACCAACATGTATTTCTAAAATGTTTCTGCTAACATTGCATGTTGTGAAACAGTGCCTCAGATAAGAGGTGTGTTTTCTTTTTATAAGGAAACGATTCAAGATAAAAAAAATAGATATATATTTAGATCCAACATTTTTATTGAGGATCATTTCCCGCCCTTATCACTCCTAAATTGTTATTTGCTATGGGTCTTTTCCCATTTTTTATTTCAACAGAAAAAAAATATTTGCTTCCATTATTATGATCAACTTCAAGTAAACAAGTCAACTTATTTTGCAAGGGTTGTTCATTTAATACAGATGCCCTTAATTCCAAAGCCAAATTAAATGAAAGGGAACATCAGGGATCAGAAAAGGCTCCGTTAGTGTACGTCTCCACTTCTAGTGAGTCCTCAAGTCAAGGGAGTGAGAGTGTAATTGCCGTAGAATTCAGCTCCATTCCTACTACGTATCGGGTCGCTTCACAGCGCGAGACTGTCAACTGACCGGGGCTGACGCTTGGGAACATGCAGCGGTCGGCCTGGCTGCTGGAGGTCAGGCTGCTGGGGTCACCGGTATCGCTGGGGTCAAGGCTATCCTCAGGGCTCTGTAGTCCCTTCCAGGGCTCCCCAGGGTGGAACTCTGTGTGTGGAGGAAGAAAACAAGGAAATGAACACAGCAGGCAACAACAAGCTGAGCGAACCAATCCACTAAGGAGGAGGAGGCTCTCTCTCTCTCACTGGGTCTGCTCGCTTCACCCAGGGATAATGAGAGTGCAGCGTACCGGGCGGCCAGCTCCCCGAGCTCGCTCCGTTTGACACCTTCTCTCCAGGCGCCTTTGAGCTCGACCAGCACTCCGAGGGGTCGGATGTCATATCCCGGCAGGGCGAGAGGTCGTAGGGGTCAAAGGGAGAGTCATCCAGCGGAGAGTCTGGGGGGGGCGGGTGAGAGGACAGGAGAGCGGCGAGACAGGCAAGGCTGTTATATGGAGTTGCATTTACACGAAAGGCGGAGATTTCTCTTTTTTTACCACGCATGGTTTTAAGAAATTGTGTTTTCCCTTTAAATGAATGCAGATGACAATGTGAGTAAGTGCACACGTTCACATGTTGGTGACCCACCATCACCTTTGCTCAAGGTCGATCACACTGTGTCGTCACCCACGCTGTCCCGCAGCGCTCGCTCACCATGTTTGCAGGGAGCGCCGTGGTCCATGGAGGGACCCCCATCCCCAGAGCCGTCCAGGCTGTGAGGCAGGGTCCAGCGGCGTAGGCGTGACTGCCCGGGCTGCATGCCATCCCGCGGGGAGCTCCCCACGGCCACGGAAGCCGGCCCCCCTGGCAACGGGCCGCCCAAATCACCCACGCCCAGCGAGGAGGGGAAGCCTGGGGGTGCGCCGAGGCAACAAGGGGGAGAAAAGAGTGAGACCCTACCTGCAGTTCAAAAGGAACTTGCAGCAAATAATGAGAATAGACGTCTCGGAAAAAAATACTAAAGGGATTGAAGGTGTCCTAATAAACAATGGAAGCATGAAAGCAACAAAAAGGACATTCCCCTCTGGGTAATTTGTAATAATAGCACTTGAGAGAAAAATGTAACCTTAGAAAATAATCAACATACTAATGTGTATTTACACCTAACAAAATCACTAATGTGAATTTGTTAGGTGGTTTCTGTACAAATCCATGAATATGCATCATTGTGATTGTATGGTTCTGAATGTCTGTATGCATGAGAATGCTAGTATTTGTACAGCACACTTTTTAGTGTGTATGTGCATGATAGTGCTTGTGTTCGCATGCGTCTGTGTGCGTTGTGTTAAATCGAGTGTGCATGCCCTAAAGAGTGTGTGCTAGTGCCTGCATGTGATTGCGTACCCCTGCGATCTCCTGGTGGCTGTCCCTGTCTCCAGCTCTTCCGCCGTCCAGGTGACCCAAGGCTGGGCCCCCGCCCATAGGGAGCTCCTCCCCCTGGCATCACACCCATGCCTCCCCCCATCACCCCAGGACCGCCCATCACCCCTGAGCCTCCCCCCATCGGACCCGGCCCAGCCCCCATGACATTGCCGGGTAAAAAGGGTAGGCCATGAGGCGTCTGAAACGCTGGAGACCTTTGACCTTCTGATCCTGGATGCATGGGAAAGGCTGAGGGGTCGAGAAGAGAGGTAGGAGAAAGGCCATCCAGGGGAGGTGGGGGTTTGGAGGAGGCTGGGGGGCCGTGAGCGGGTCCTGGAGGAGGACCGGGAGGACGGCCGCCCAAGAGCTGCGCCAGCTGCCGCTGCTGGATCTGCTGCTGCTGCATGGCACTGATGTTGCGCGACACCTGCACACACAACACAGACGGAAGGGAGGGGCATGGACTCTAAATGTTCGGTCACAGGCGTGGTGCATGTGACACCACCAACTCATTCGATGTCCCGGCCTGTACAGGCACTTGCTAACAGCACGAGTCTCTACATTGTATAAAGACGCATTGGGGGCCATTGGCTGCGTATGCGTGTTTGTGTGGTGCGCAGGATGACACAGCGACTGGTCAGCTCACTGCGTTGCACACCTAGAAACTTGGGTCTAATTACTGAAAAGAGGAAATCGTCAGCATGTCCTGAGTCCTGCCAAGGTTGACAAAACCCTAAACGAGTGTCTTGCGTGGTGTGAATGTCAGCACCGTGTCCGCGAGAGTGGTGCTCGTCACACCACCCCCCTCTTGTTTGCCACGATGGCCTTGACAGGTGTTAAGTACTCGCAAACAGCACTTGTCCCTAACAGTCTATGTAGGCTACATGGGTAATCATTTTCTGCGTCTGGTTGAACGCATTTGCTCAAGTGTATATGCATGTCTGTTAGGATACACGGCAAGGACCTGTGTATGTGTGTCTCTGCGTGTGTCTGTGTGTGTGTGTGCAGTACCTGCTGCTCTTGGTGGCGGAAGGCAGCACCGGGAGGACGCGGGCACTGCTGCAGCAGCAGCTGCTGATATGCCTGCTGGACAGGGCACAGACGGTGGAGAAGACGCCAATACAAATTGAGGTGCACGAACAGCCCAACACAACCACTATAAGCACCTCCTGGAATCTTTATTTTACTTAATATATATGTGGAGTAATTATCCTTTAATGCATTTGTTCTCTCCAATTTCGTTTTTTTTTTTGCCATATTGTTCTATTCCCGTTTGTCATCTCGGTGGTCCAGGTCACTCTTGAAAATAATACTATACTGGTTTGAAGAGTTCTCACATGGTTAAACAAAGTAAGATCAACTCGACTCCCACCTCCCAACCCAATAAGCACGTGTCAATTCATCCA
Source organism: Lampetra fluviatilis (assembly GCF_964198595.1). Lineage (NCBI taxonomy): Eukaryota > Metazoa > Chordata > Hyperoartia > Petromyzontiformes > Petromyzontidae > Lampetra > Lampetra fluviatilis. The sequence goes on along the minus strand of NC_136279.1, from coordinate 17,823,736 downwards.
CACCCTTCACAACTCAATGAAATGTTACGATTTTAAGTTGCGACTTCATTGAAAAATACCAACTTTAATTTTGTTTCTACCGTCTCATTTGCATTGTCTTCCATGCTCCATATCGTATCTACAGTTCCTGCATGCTCAATGAAATGTACCATAATTTGTATAAATTGAAGAGTAAACAATTATCTGCCGTATGATTTGATGCATGCGTCATAAACACAAGTCGTCACTTTAACTGATGGATTGATGCACAGCTACACGCTAATCCAACGCATCACCAAAAAAATCAGGCACCACCAACTTAAAACCACCAATCGAGTCACTCCTCCTCATCACCAACTAATGAATGAACCAACCACATTAAGTCAGCAACTACGCACAAAGAAACAATGGGCCACAACTGCTGCCCTTGCACCTATCTGTCAATTGTGTGCACATCAGAGTTGCCATGCAACAATTAAATTACAACGGGTTCTCGTGCTCACTTTTACATATCCAATCTTGTGTAGTAATTTTATACGTACAGTAAGTAGACTATTGATTATCCGCGTGCGGTTAATCCGCAAATAGGATAAACCGCACACCTGAGATTGTGGGTGGAGTTTGATTGATTTTGATTGGCATGGCGCTGCTATCCAACTTAATAAAACATTATTAGTGGTGTTTGGCATAGAGATCCACGGAAAATGGATATTTTTGGATTATCCACAATTTAGAATTATCCGCGGCCATCTTCCCCGTCATTAGTGTGGATAATCGAAAGTCTACTGTATTTTACAATTTGTGGAAATAATATGTAAATGTGGCCTTTTGGATAAAAGAATGAATGTAACTGTATGTAGGGGACAAAAAAAAACAACTCGTAAAGCCAATCGTGGCAAATCACGGAACTACGTTGGGGGAGAGCTAAAATGTTTGTCAAGTGCATATTCCCAAGGCAGCTCATTCACAAACCATTAGGTAACCACAAAACAGTCATCCAAGACAGCCACACGGCAATTATGAGGCACATAGCATCAACCACAAACCACCACACAACCCCCCCCCCTCGACTCCAAACACAAGTTTTCAACCACTAACCAACTACACCACCCCACAACAGCTGTCATGTTTAATCGAAGCTCAATCAAGACGATGGCAAAAAAGCCGGAGTGGATGGAGAGACACTTTGGGGAAAATAATACATATTTATTTTATTTACATAGAAAGGTCTAAGAGCTGTTTTATTTTTATTCCCCAAAGCAGCCTGCATTACGATATTTATTCAATTCCACTTTCAGGAGTTTTGCAAGTGGGATGAAACCAGAGTACATGGATGGGGCAAGCCAAGTTTCAACTAACGGATACACGGGTGCCAATATAAACAACCAAGAACCCGGAGAAAATTTTAAAAGGTGAACACAGAATAAATCAACCCACTTGCTGTTCGACCATTAACGGTCACCTAGCAACCCCACAGCTTTGGGAGTCTCACACATCTGAATAATTTACCAAGCATTTCCTCCAAAGTACTTGACACAGACAGGTGTGTTTCAAATGATTACTAAGGGTGTTGTTAATGCTTATTGTGCTTCTACTGCAGCTTGTTTGTGCTACTGACTTTGCTAGCACTACATCTGCTGCTGGTAACACGTTTGCTCTTGGTGCTGCTGTGGCTGCTGCTGGTGCTGGACACTCACGAGCTGCAGCTGGTTGAGCTGGCTGAACGAGGCGAGAGTCTGCGGCGTCACCTGGGGCAGAAGTGCGGGGTTCAGTCCGCTATTCTTCATGGCGTACTGCAAGAGTTGGGCTGCAGGCACCTACATGGAGCACACAGCAGCAACAGCAATAACCGCCAGTCAGCAGTTTGCATATGGACAGACCAAGCACATATTACCAACGCAGCAAAACATTTGCGGCAACCTCACCACCACATGCCGTGCCAATGATCCCCCCCCGTCCACCCCACCCCACACCCTTCCCCAGCCATGCACCTGCGGGTTGACAAATGGGGGCGGCGCCTGAGCCCTCAGCTGTGCAGGGGAGGGGCCGTGGCCCATTCCGCGGGATGGGGGGACATTGCACCCCCCACCGAACAGGCCAGAACCCTGGGGGAGGGGATGGGAGGGGTCAGACGAGGGTAAAAGGAAAAGTGGGAATGGAGGTTAGAAGTGAGAAGCGGAGCACAGACGACCACAATTGGAACGCGTGAATTTTATTTGCACGCATTCGCGCGCATTTGTTTGAGCGGCAAGATTGGCGGCAAGAGAGGTGAGGGGGGGGCAATCCCGACGATCGAACCTTGTCTGGGAAGAAGGCAGAGCGATCGAGGGGAGCCTCCTTGGCCAGCGGGTGTCGCGGCCCAAACTTGCTGAAGTCAACACTGCCGCGTTTAGTGCCATCCGCTTTCCGGTCGAGTAGCGCACCTGCATCGAGTGCACAACAAACAAACATTACAATAAAATCCAAATTCATATTAACTTTCTCAAGCCACTGCTGGATGATGATAGCAGGTAAGGCCCATGGATCGAGAGCTCTTTTCAGAAGCAAGCCGGCCACAAATGTTAGCTCAACAAAGTGGCTTATCGTGTGGAAATTCATATGTGGAGGGAAAAACTGGAAAACCCAAAGAAAAATCCATGCAACCACAGGAAGAACATGCAAACTCCAAATATACAGGCGCCAGGGTCGAGATCGAACCCACAACATCCTTCATACCAGGCGACAGAGTTAACATCTCACCAGCGCAGTACACCGATGGCGAGATGTTAACTAAAGAAACAAATTTCCACACAACAGCATGTGCAGGGTCTACAGCTACTTTACTTAATAAAAACGATTATCACACAAAGCCATGCATTTATCTATTATCCACAGCCCCCTCTTCCTCAGCACTGTCAACAGAGTTCATACACGGTGGAATAGTAATTGGAATACTCACTCAGCGCCATATCTAGGTTCATGCTGTTCGTCTTGAGAGCTTCCTCTGCCGGGTCTCGCTGCAGGTGCAGGAAACGAACGTCACCACAAACATTAGCTTGTGCCCACGGTAAGAAGGGCACACGCACTCCGACTTAGCATCTTGTACCCTCATCATTCATCGGAGTGATTGGCATTGAGCCACACGTCTCTCCTCATGATGGTAATCAAAGCAACGATTGCCTTGGCTTCTCAGTTAGTGGGAAATCTTCAACTGTACAATTGCTTGCTTGCTCATATCACTGCTGGTGGAAGGTCCTCCACTGGAGGAAGCTCTAGTGTACTTCCATGCTGACGAGGTCGGAGTACCCGTAATTTAACCCCACCACATGTCATCTGCCTGGAGTAACTGTGGTGTTTAACCATTGAAATTGGGTACCATCAGTTGTCCCATTAGGTCAACTGCCATGCCGGGACAGAATCAAACCAATGATCTCCGGATTTGAAAGCCCAGTGTGCTTAGAATTACACCACTATGGTAGCTGCTTTAAATGTCCTAGTTAGAAGAAAAACGGTCATGTTTCTTTACCTAGAGATTACTATATGTGCAGCCGAGAAGTAACCGTTGTTAGAATGTTTTCATGTTAGAGACTCAAGAATGATATTCAAATATGATTTTACAGAGCCAAGAGTCAAAATAGTCTGTCCCATATCTGAGAGTCTTTATACAAACAGGTGACAGGCTGTTGAGATGAATGAGTCTCAGTGGCTCTTGCTGCATGAGTGACATGGGTAATCAAGTTACATAGAGGTTATTTCTTAATTAAAAGCTAAAAGGTCAAAGCATGCGTGGGACTCACGGGGAAGCCCATGTCCATGAGTTGCCGAGTGAGTCTCTGCATCCTCCCATCGTCATGGCGATTCATGCCCCGCGGAGGACCCTAGACACACCAATACACATCCCCGTACACAAACACACACGCCCGGATTCAGAAACACAATCACAGGAGTGCTTTATGCGAGTGATGTGGCACGGTTAGGTTAACGTGTGTTACGCGGTATGGTTCACAAGTGTTGTACTCTTTAGCTTGTGTGGGTTACAAAGTGTAATGAGTTACAAGGTGCAGTAAACACGAATTACACATTGTGGTTAAGACAGTTTGGTTAATGTGTCTTACACCGTGTGGTTAACATGCATTAAATCATGCGATTAATGTGTGCTGCGAGGTTAAAATGTGGTCCAGTGAGTGGTTGATGTATGCTATGCTGTGATTAACACGTCTTTTGGCGAGTGGTTGAAGCGCGTTATACGGAATGGTTAACGCGTTTCACGGCATAGTTTACGTGTTATAGTGTGGTTATAATAATGGTGACACGGCGTCATCAACAACACGTGCGAGCTGCACATGTGCTCGAGGTGGTTACCCGGTGTGGAGGAGCTCTGCGGCCACCCCACCCCGACGAGCCCTGGTAGTGGAACCCCGGGTCGTGGCCACCGCCATCACTGCCGCCTCCCCACATGCCGATCTCGGCCTCGTCTTCGTCCCAGCTCGAGCCTCGCGGCCCCCCGGTACCTCCGGGGCGGGGGCCACCCCCTGGGCCTTCCCAACCATCACGTCGCATCCTGGGTCCTGGAAGAGAAAAATTGAAAGATTTTTGTTTAAGTCGCACCCCATCACCGATAACATAAACCATGTAACATTGTAAGTTGAAACTCCCAAAATGTGCATTCACTTATAAAAATCTTCAAAATTAGTGGAGCAGGCTTGAGGCTCAATGTTTTGAGACTCAGGGCCACAGAGAGGGGGTTTCGCGATCGGAATCTCGATTGAGACTCAGCTTCAGGACAACAGGTTCTAGGCTATGGAGTGGGCATGCACAAATTAAGAATTATGGCTTCATTCCAGAGACAAGGCATCTGGCGTTCTCTCACCCCCCCCCCCCCACGGCACAACACGCTTCTCTCGAAGTGCTCTTTTCCCAGTTATTTCTGCATTCTATAAAATGTGTCCCAGGTTACATCGTCCACATTGTTCTTCATATGAGCATTTCAAGACTGCCTTGCTGATGAGTTCTATAAAATGCATCAGACAAAACAATGACCCTGGTTATGTTGTCGGAAATATTTAACATTTTCTGTCATGGTACCCAAGAAGTGTGCATCACAAATGTCACCCAGAAATGAGGTATCAGGATGCTCGGGGCATTGAAGTGCAAACTGCAGTGGATAACCACCACCTCATGGTCTTAGTAGAGAACTCGAGTTAACTCGCACGCCTTTTACGTGGCGGTGTGTAACCGCTCACACGGCTCTGCTTTGGTATGGGTTCGGTTTCAAACCAAAAAAACAAAAAATTATCATGCCATTGTTAGTGGCAACCAAACCCACAACCATCCAAATATTAGCCCCAATAAAGCAGTCAACCCTTTCTTTATAAAGATCAAAAATTGGCCAATCAGATTCGCTGTTTAACCATTTGCACTATCGTTATTAGCCCAAGCCGAATGGTAACAATGACCTGGCACCATGACTTAGCCCCTTCCATTTTCCTTCACTCTTCATTTTAGTCCAACTTTGCGACACAGGAAGGCGGTGGCGTGCAGTGTGGGCTATTACCTGCGCCAGGAATAGGCGAGCGCCGCTGTTGGTCCTGCTTGGCACCACCCGGCAGCCCGGCCTCCCCACGGCCTCCCCACATGTTAACCGGCTTATAGTTGTAGGCGTCTGGGTCACCCCAGGCAGACGTCCCGTCGTCCACCGCAGGCCGGCGTCGTAGAGAATCTGCCGGTGACTCCTCCCAGCTGCCGGGGGGCCTCCAAGTGCCCCCCTCCACCTCCCCCCAGCCCTGGCCCGAGGGACTGTTCCCCATACCCACGCCGCTGGGGATGACACCTCCACCGCCACCCAGGACCTCGCGGTCTTCCCCTCCATCCCAAACGCCGCCGCCGCCACCGCCGCCGCCGCCACCACCACCACCACCGCCGCCGCCACTTTGCCGGTTCTCCCAGTCCTGAGTCCAGTTCCCAGAGGGAGTGGAAGTGGGACCAGATGCACCCCAGCCAGGTCGCTGCTGCCGACCTCTGGCTCCGTAGACACTCGCCGCGACTGTCTTAGACTCCGAGTCCCAACTAGGGCTGTCACGGCTACTACCACCACTAATCGCACCTGGGTAGCCACCACCGCCACCACCGCCACCACGGCCACCACCGCCATTTCCTCCTGTCCATCCACCCCGTTCACCTCGCTCACCCCGCCAATTGCTCTCCTCCCAGGCAGGGCCCCCCCTTCCGCTCCCGCCTCCCTCATCCCAACCACCCCCGGTTCCACCAGCATGGCCCAGAGTGCCTGACGGGCCCTCATCCGGGCTTTTCCAGCCGCCTGCGTCCTGTTGGCTCCTCTGCAGCTCCTCGGCTTCCCAGGCAGCGTTCTGCTTCACGGGGGTCTGACCCCAGCCCAGGTTAGAGAGCACGCGGGGGTCATAGTCCCGGGAGGGCACCAGCGCATCGGAGGGTTGTTCCGCCGCCGTCACCGACCCCACTTCCTCGCCGGGTTCTTTGCCCTGCACGGTACCGGCCGGGCCCGGCTCTGAAGCCCAGCCCTGACCGGGCCATGCGGCAGCCGTGCCCTCCGCTTTTACCTGCGTCCCTTCCCCCTCTGGCTTCACGTTGCCATTATCATCGTCGTCGTCGTCGTCTTCATCGCTGCCATCTCCCTGTCCAGTCGCGCTAAATGGCTGTTGCTGCTGCTGCTGACTCCAGGGGGTGGTGGCGGAGCTGGCTTCTGTTGCCCCCCAGCCTGAGCTCAGCTCGGCCTCACTGCCCGGGCGCCAGGACGATGGACCAGGCCCCTCGACGCCGTCCAAGCCGCGAGCCTGTGGCCTTTCCCACGCATCGCTAGAGAAGAGCCGCCCAGGCCCGTCTGGCCGGCCCTTCTCTCGGTGCTCATTGCGTCCATTGAGGCTGTAGCCGTGGCGACTACTGAACCCAGTGGGGGCCGTCCACATGGCAGGGTCGGAGGGACCGGCATCGGCGGAATCCCATGCATCCCAGTGGCCCGTGTCACTGCGCCCCTCCATGGCGACGCGCTCCGAGGTCACTGTCGCCGATGCTGTGGACGTCGTGGCAAGAGCTGTTGTGGTGTCGGCCGGAACCGGCTGCCGCTTGCCGTCTCCGGTTGCCGTCGCGTCTTGGGGAGAGAGGGCCGGCCAGGCCTCACGGTCCGAGCCGTCCACGATCACAGACTCCCAGACGGCGCGCAGGCTGGGCTCCCCCTCCCCCTGGGATGACAGGGAGGACGGGGACCCCCACGGGGGCGAGCCCTCGCGCTGGGAGCCGCCGCTACCCTGGCTCAGCCCTGCAGCGTGCACCATGCAGGAGGGGTGGGGGGCGACAGAGAGAGGGAACAGGCACCGCTGTGTTAGCTACGGCGACTGGAAAAAGGCAGCCAGCGCCATCTCGAGCTCACGCTGCTCATGGTGAGAGGCGGAGCCAGGTCAGGGCTGCTGGGACTGATGAGCGCCACTTTCGCCGGCCCTCCATGGGTACCGAACAACGCCCAAGCTCAATTGTTTTTATTTCTCGTGTTGACTAAACGAAATGCTCCCTCACTATCATGGCCTGAATGAGTCGATTTAGCCAGGGCCTTGCCGTACTTCTTTCAAACACGAGACATATCCTCCCACCCAATCCAGCATAAACTCACTTCTGTTCGCGGGTCTGTTAAATTTCAATTTTCGGTAAAATCAGGATTTGGTAGCGTCATAGCCAAGCAAGGCAATTGTGGCTGAACGCAGTGTGGACCTCGCCACCAGGAGCGTACCCATACCACCCCGTCTCCGAAACAACGTGCGGCACACGTTACGCAACCACCGTACGTATCCGGCTTAGTGCCACAAAAAAAAAACAATTACCACCAGAAAAATAATGAAAACAATAATAATTCCATAATCCTCTATGTACTTTTCTTGACTTAAATAAAAAATTAGTGTAGCGGACATAGTGCCGCAACAAGGAGAGCGGCTGTGCAAGAACACAGCGGCCATCTTAACTGTGAGAGCGATCGCTTTGCGGCTCGGCGACATGATCCACGGCCGGAATCCGGCACACGACAAATAAAAACACGACGACATCAAACTAAAGAAAATAAAACATTAAAAAAATTGCAAGAAAATATTAAATGCCTCTCCATAAACTCCGGCACGTACATAAGAAGGGCGAAGCGGGCGAGCAGCCGGGTGAGCAAGCAACCGGATAAGAGAGCGGCGCAGTTCGAATCGGACACGGAGACGCGAAGAGAAAGAGGGAAAAATGGCCGGGCAGGAGGAGAGCCAGCGCGCAGACGCGAGTCCACACATACCGCGATTCTTCCAGAAGATCCTGTGCCAGGACGGGGCCTACAGATCCTGGGTGTCCCGTGCCAGCCGCCTCTCCCCCCCCCCTCCCCCCCACTCCCCTTTTTTATCCTCCCACTTTATTGGGGAGGTGCATTTATGAATGCGGTGGGGGTCGCAGTCCCCCAAACCGGGCGGCCAAAATCCCGTCACCCGGAGCTGGCGCGATCCAACATGGCCGCACGCAGCTTGCATGCAGACGGCACCAAGCAAAGCAGCCACGTCGAGTGCGAAACCGCACGCGCACGTACACGCACGTACACGCACGCGCACAGACACACACATGCAGCATGCCCCGTCCCTGCGCTCTGCCGTGCTGACGGCTTGCCAAAGAGTCGCCCGAATCCGCGTGCAGGCAGGGAGGGAGCAATCGTGAACGGGAAAAGAGGATGGCGGCGCACTGCAAAAGGGACGGCGAGCGAGTCTGTATAAAACCAGGGCGAGTCGGGGAGCATGGCGTACGCTCACCAGCACGGTTACGTGCCGCCGGGCGCAAGCCTACACCGCGGCGCTAGCTGCTGCGACAGCGCCCCCTCCTCTCCGCCCCCGGTCTACTCTACCTCTCGTGGAAAACAGAGCTCCTATTCCCCTTGACGGGGCCTTCCTAACCCGGCCAAACCACAGCGCTTGGCAGCAGGCTCAGACTCTACCTAAAAAAAACCGCTTCCTCTACCCTGCTTGGATGAAATAAAACGTAAACAAGAAACAAAAACAGGGCCAAGAAAATAAATCCAAAATAATGGAAAACATCACAAACAACCGCGGCCGCCCCCCCCCACCCCTGCTCGCTGCCCAATTCCGTGAAACAACAAGCATGGAAGCAGACGTAAAGGCGAGACGCACGCACGCACACGAGCGGACGGGCGGACACACACCCGCCGGCGCCCTCGCCCCTCCAGTCCCAGGCCGTTTAGCAGGGAGCGTTCGTTCCCTTTTGAAAGGCGGCCAAGGATATTAGCGTCTCCCGTCAGCTGCCGGGGCCCGTACACAGTCACGGCCGCGTCCCGGCCGAGAGCCCGCTGACGGCAGAAAGCACACTGTACATTCCGCCGCCAGCTCGATCGCAACTAGAGCAGCTTGGGAAGTAATCGCGGGGTTGGAGGGTGGGGACGCCCAGCGTGAGCGGGGGGGGGCATGGGGGGGGCCGGGGCGGCAAGGTTTGGCAGGCACGGGGTGGCAGCAGCAGCAGCTTTTAAAAATGCAGGAGCACGCGCTGGGAGCGTTGGCAGTCACGATGGACTGGCAGCAATGCCAACTCGTGCTCGGCGCCCCAACCCCACCCCTCGCCTGCCCCACTTCACCCCCTCCCCCCCCCCTTTGCCAATCTGCCATGCACGCTGAAACAAGCAGGCAGAGACAACTCACATACGCACAAACAGACACACGCATTGATACACACATGGATACACACGCGTGCGTGCGCGCACACACACACAGGCATACAAGGGCGCGCGCACACGCGCATAGACACATGCACAAATCGGCAAGCAGGCCAACGAGCACACACGTACGAAGACACGCACGGGCTGGAAGACCCGCGTGCCAACACGCCGTGTGTGTGTGGCTCATGAAATAATTAACACGGTGGCGAGCTAATTAAGAGGAGCAGACGGAAAGGGCCTCCACGGCAGGGCAAGGCCATGAAGGGGGCCCCCCCCCTGTATGGCCCCCCGCATCCACGCTGTTGTCACGATGTCTGCGTCATCATGTGACGGGCACGGCTACATGCACCATGATGTCTTCATCCACCGCTATCGCGAGGAAAATTAGGACGGCACCAAAAATCATCCAGCACTGGGCATCGCTAGTATTTGACATTGTTTTTACCCAAATGGGCACCTGCTCGCAAAAATGATCACTTTGTAAAATTCTATTTGCAAACTTTTTTTTTAAAGGGAATAAAACAGCTTCGATTTGGTGTTTTTTTTCTTTCTGTGGGATGAAGGCTGACTGCCTCAGCAGCCTGGCCCAGAGCCCAGCTCTAAAATAAACCCTTTTAAAGGAAAGCCAGTGGGGGGTTTGTGGGTGGGGTCCCGACAGGCCACCTGGCTGCCGTCGATGCCACCCTCACACCTCATTCCCTGTTTTTACCCCACCAGGATATGGCAGGCAGAATGCTGCCTAAGACAACACCTACGGGTGCCAGGGCAGCAAGGATGCAGAGAATCTGGCAGCAAAGATGCTGCCCTAAAGTCACACCTTGACTTCTCCCACCCAGCCGTGTTCCAGCCGCCAGCAAGCGAGACACTGCAGCCACCACGAATGCCGTTGCTGTGGCAACCAGAACGTCCGTAGACAGGAGCGCAACCCCAGTGAGTGGTGATAAGGTGCGAGGGTTTGAATGGACGGCAAAGTTAGAGGAAGCACGGAAACCACTACAAATGCCCTGATGCCCCCAGAACGGCCACTGTGAACCTCGATGAAAGCCAAATCACCACACCCTGCCCACCAGTGTGATGTCACCACCGGCTCAAACCTCCCAGCAGTCCATTTTGGTGTTCACAGCTAAATGTTGCCCTGCGTCCTTTAATGATGCAATGAGGAAAAAAACCCATCTCACTTTGTACCTATGCACTCAAGTCTACGTCCCAGGCTGTCCATCACGAGTTTGATCGTTCGTTAATGATAAGAAAAAAAAACTGTAAAAAATGTAATCAGGTGCTTCACCATAGCACTGCACTGATGTAAATACAATGGCAATGTATAATGTGTGCCGTCATAACAGTGATGTCACTACATAAGCCATGAGGCGGCTTTACAACATCATTCACCTTCCCCAGTCACTATTATGACAGCATTGGGGAGGCCTTGGCCTGGTGGTGTCTCGTGCAACATAAATGGCCTAGTCAAGGGTTCCACGTAACTACCACCAGCGCAGAACCTCACTGGCGCCTGTCATTTACTCACGGCCTCATTGGCACATTCTTGAGATTCTCAGGTTAAACCAGGGATGAATTCTCCTGGTTTTTGGCTCTATTTAGACAGTTGCAATAGCTCATCGCGTCCTTGATTTCAACACTTTTCAAATCTTGCTGCTTTTACCAAAGTGGGGTAGTGTGCAGGTGAAACCTGTGGCATAACCTCTCGTGGCTATAATGCTCATCATGCTCTGTATCAGTAAACCGCTATTGGTACAAACGATTTGTACACGCAACATAACTGTGGACATTTTTGATGTGCACGATTTCACATTTGGGATTTTGGGGGCGAAGCAAAAAGCTCAGGATGGCCTTACAATGTCTTTGTAGAGTCGTCATCGTCGACTTTCCTGCAGACGGCACCCGTTTGTAGCCAGAAATGAATCCTTGCCTGGTATGCAGGAGATCAAGGGTTCGGTCCCTGACGCCTGTATATTTGGAATTTGCATGTTCTCCCCGTGGTCGCATGGATTTTATTTTTCAACAGGTCCTCCGGTTTTTCCCTCCACATTTAGAAACACGCATTGAGATCATTTAGATAAATTTGCTGCTATAAATGTCCAAATGATAAGCCACTTTGTTGAGCTATAATTTGGTGACCAGGTCACTTTTGAAAAATAAGTTAATACCTCAGTGGTGTTTGCCTGATAGGATGGAGATGGTTTAATTGTATGTTTCCTTTCTTGTACTTTGCACTACTATCATGTTTTTGTATTGTTTGTGGCAGTAACAGTGCCGACGTTAAGACTGAGCAATCATATTGGTGTGTGGTAATGTTTAAGAGGGGGGGGTGAGCTCGCAAGAGGCAGCGGTGAGGATGGAGAATGCACCTCACACCATGGAGCCTCTGATTCAGAGATGGATGCCAGTCTCACATGTGCGTGCGCGAGTGAGGAAGGCAACTGGTATTTCAAGGAATACACAACCCAAAGCAAGCTCTCAACTTGCTGATACACACCTCGGTAATGTGTGAACCTAACCCTTGTGCTCGACTTCTATCACACGACACCCATTGTGGTCCGCGCTTCTACCCCACCGCCGCCTGCCAACCAGGCTTCCACCCGCAGCCTTGCCGTGCATGGGGGCTCTGCACAAGGTCAATGCGTGGCCAACGAGGCCCCATGGGGCATCTGGGTTAGCCCAGAGTGTAAAAGCAGACAGGTGCGGACTGTGATGCACGTACGGGAGAGGAGGGGAATTGATTTCCCTCTGACCAGACTAAATGGATGACAGCACCGAGCACTGCAGACGAAGACGGTGTGGCAAAGTTCCTGGCTGTCTGGCAAGTTTGAAGCTTCGTGAAGGAGAAAAAAATCCTTTAAAGTTACAGACAGGTGCTTAATTGTAGGATCGAGCAACGTCACTCTTGCACATTTTAATGTTAATGCAGTGGATAGCACTATCGCAGCATAACCGCATGGCCAAATGTCAAAGTCAAGTCTATCGTCTCGTGAATGAAGATTTAAGGGTGCATTGTGTGTCCACAAGTGCTGCTGGTTATTTTGGATTGCATCTTCATGTAAATGGGTAGGAGTGGTTTCACTTTAATAAGACACATGGGGGCGATGCACCGCACGAACAAGGCCAAAGTCGAGGTTTCCACTCACGTGCATACGTCTCCAGGTACAGAGAGCCAGGATGAGTCTTTCGGCCTTGAACATCTTTTGAAGCACAGGTCTAACGCGTATTTTGTGTAAATGAAAATTGGATTGCATAAATGCCAGTTTGTAACCAATATGGGTTCGGGCAATTTGCAGCCCTTGCAATGCAATTAACAGTCTCTACCAAGTATTGGGATACAGCAATCCATTTGATTTGAATGCTCTTCTAGAACCTGGAGAGGTAACGATCACCAATTGTATACGTGTATAGATTTTAAAAGATCAATTCTTACATAACTGATTATACTCATGTATCATGAGCTGAAGAAGAATCGATCTTCATCAATAAATTGACCCATCCACATAACAATATTTATACACACGCATGCACCCACGTATACAAATGTGTGCACATTTACACGAATATTTCAACGGACATCCAACAGTGGAAAACCCAAGGCGTTGTGACGGAGAGGCGGGTACAGCGAGGTGGAGTACAAAAACACTCGCCCTCACTTCATTCAAACCTTCAATCCCTCCCTCCCTCCCTATCCCGTTTTCCTTTCTTTACAACCCTTACGCGTGACTGCACTTGTATTTTTACAGCTCGACAAACGCACGTCATGACGGCGCGTGTCTGGGGGCGATGCGGGGTGGGGGGCGAGAGACGACGAGACGTCTGAGCAAGAGCGTCGATGCAAACCGCTTCGTCGCCTTTAATGGCGGCAGCGGCTTGTGCATTATCCCTTGAGCAAATAGGTCATTGCTGTCGAGTCGTGTGAAAATTTGCCTTGTGTTGTTGTCTGGTGTCTGGCTGGTTAATCCGTGAGAACCACTTCTAACAAGGGGGGGGATGGGGGAGGTTACAGTAAGAGTGCAGGACACAAATAAATAAAGGCGCAGTGGAAGACAGAGGGAGGTAATTAAAGCGGAGTGTAGAATGGCAGAGCGAAGACTTACCAGCCTGGGTTGACGAATGGGATCCTGCGTCTCGGATTGGAGCCATCGCTATTCCTGCACAAATGCACACCCAAGCATCCGTATGGAAGGAAAAGCACACGAAGAAATGTACAAACGTATGTACACACAAGCATATGAGCAGGCATGCATGCGCAGAGGACAAGCATGAAAATAGACCCACAAAAATACGCAAACACACATATGCATACACTCGGACACGCAGATACAATTGCCCTTACAAACACGCACGAATGCATTCGCAGAACTTGGCTATTAATGTTTACACCAAACATACCCTTTGCCTCATTACATTCAATGCTGCAATTTGAATAAACAATCTTTAAAAAAATTCAACACAAATCATAACGTTCACATGCAAGCATACGCACTGACACACACACACAAAGGCACACCAGAGAGCACACTTCCCATTTACATACACGCACATATACAAAAACATAGCAAACACGCGAGACAAACTACAATGGGTGCACCAGCCAAACCACCATTCCAGTACGCGAGCAATCATTAACCCCTGTGTGCTCTGCAAACGAGTGACAGGAACGCTGGCGCACCTTGGTGAATAGGGAGCCTGGCCACTCCGGCTTCACCGCACGCCCCTCGCCGTTCTTCGTCGCTGCCCGCGGCCTGCCCAACAGCGTCCCGGGCCTGTGGCACCAGTGTCACGCCACGGTCCGCTCCGCGTTCTTGCGCCGCCGCTGCAGCAGGCAGTGGAGCAGCGGAGTCGGACGGCGCCCAGTCACGCTGCCCTCCTCCTGTCCCTTCGCCACCCCCTGCCAGCGCCGCTCTCGGCTGCTTGTCTGGGACTCCAGACGGCGCCTTGGCATCGCCACGCCCGACCCCCGGGTCGCGGCCTCGCTCAGGGTCGCTGGCTCCGGCCGTCACTGCTGCATGCGACACGCAGGCACCAGTGGTGGGTTACAGTACAAGCAAGTGCACGCCGTGATCCGGACACGGAAAAGCAGGCTCCCAAAGGCACCGTCTGACGCGAGGTGAGCAGCACTGCCACAAGCTCTGCTGAGCAGGAGAGAGTTGAAATTGACCCAGTTTAGATGTTTGTCTTTTTTGAAGTTTTATTTTTATTCGTCCTATCGGTGTCATGAGATAAAGTGTATGTATAAATACTTTTCACTTTGCTCCACGCTCAGAGAATGACCAGCAGAAAAAGACACTGCAGAATTGCTTTCGAGATCTCTTCGAGTGACCTTTTTTTAGGCATACACTAGAGGGTGCACTTTCCCACACACCTAACAAGAGAAAGAAATGGCAGACAATCCAATATATTTTAATTCTCACAACTGGAATGATTGGCAAATTGAAAAAAATACATTAAGTGTGATTTGTTTTTGTTCCAATGACCGGACTATCAACTAGCTAAACTGGAGAACAGCCTCCTGTATTGAATCCACAATTCTGGCGGTGGTAGCTCAGCGCTAACCTCCAAGTGACGCAAATTTTACGTACAAATCTACAATATAAGTACCACGTTTTTTTATGTTTCATCCTCTGTGATGTTAATTGAACGAGTAGGTAATTACGTGCCAACATTACAGCCCAAAGCCAATTATATTTACAATTAGGTTCAGCAAAAGTGTCTTCTGGCTCAAACAAGATACTGCACATATTTCAAGTAATTACATTTGTAGAGCAAACCCGTAGCATTTCAAATTTAGCAAATACCATACTGAGTGCTCTTCTTCCCATGAGATGTATGTACAGGATAGGTGTGTTTAAGTAGAATAAAAAATATCACCACATTCATCACTGCCCTTTGACAGGAAAACATAATACACCAATGCTTTGTGCAGTGACCCTTCAGAATGATGAATGTGCCAGTTTGTTTTATTTGAGCCTGTGCACAACTGCCAACACAGCCTCTTTAATATATATACACTTTTTTTGTTACGGGTGCTTACATTTGTGAACAGCACAAATTATACTTGTGTGTGCAGTTAAAACTTGTCCTCAACATCCAATGTGAAGGTAAGTGCACTGCTCTATGAATCCGGCGAGATGAGTTGATTTTTCGGCCACGGCAAACATCAGTGGCAAGTGATATCCGTAGCTGTCCCCGCTTTAGAAACCTACCCGGACCAGCGAGAAAAATGTATATGTGGCGAGTTATTTTCATGACGAACATGGCATGAGAATACCTTCATTCAGCAGTGGACTGATGTCTGGACATTATTTATAATATCTTTGAAGGTCAATAACCTCTCCTCTCCAGCATTATCACCGTTGGGAACTTTAATGGAGCACTTCATTACGATCTATCTAATAAAGACACAACCCCGTGTTTAATAATACCGTCCAGGACAAAAAAATTGTGTTAAAAATACAGCAGGTGATTTTTTTTATTGGCTACTAATGCGAGTCATTTAACTTTTATGCATGCCAGTGCAAGTCAAGTTTTTTCCAAGAAAATCATTCGGACGAATGGCAATATCGCCACCTGAAGACCAAACCAAACTTAAAACAGACATCAATGCGAGTCTCCAGACACACATTAGCTGCTGCACACTTCTAAAGTCCTAAGGTTTTCTGCAACACCAAAGCCCTCACCATAAACTGTCTTTGCCAAGGTCACGTAAAGGTGTCACCACACATCACTTTCTTTGTTCTGCCAGATGTCATATTTGTAGTACATCTGACCTTCAACGTCTGCTCTTACCATATTCCAACATCAGACTTAAGGTCTTCCCCTTGGTCAGTGGCCTCTGGGTGCCACTGCCATGCCAGTCTCAGTAACTTGCCTTCTCCACCCTGCACAAGTGCCCCACCCATCACAGCCTCCTTATCCTGATTATATCTGCAACAGTTTCTTGCCACGTTCCATAAAAACACTTCCATGTTGTTTACAACGTTACTCCATGACAATTTAGGCATCCTCCACATCAAAGCAACTGTATTGTACAGTTGCTTTGTTGAAATATACATTTCTGACCCATATAGCAAAATGGACACTACTCTTGCATAAAACATCTACCTTAACACTTAATCTGAATTTTTTTCCAAACCAGTCTTTGTCGTCACGAGTTGTTTTTGTCAGATTCCAACCAACAAGCGATAGACTAATCAACGAGATTGGTAAATGCTACAAGCGGCTAGCGCCACAAGGATCCACCGCACCTGCTGCACTACTCATGCCTCCTCGTTGACCGCTCAACCCAGGCCTCAAGGACGTTTGGTGTCCCCGCAAGCCTTGCCGCTACCCTCCACCGGAACAGCGCCGGGATGAAGTGAGATGCTAGTGGTCCGAATGAAGATGCGGCATGATCGGAGGCATGGTGCAAAGAACATAGAATAAGTGATGGTGGGAAAACAATTAGTTTGTAAAAAAAATAGCATGTTTTGCGCACCCAACATTTGTCTGGCTTGGCCTCTTAATGCTCAACAGCGTGGGCAACACCTACAACGGAAGCATGTGGAGGGTTCAGGTGGATGCGAGAAGTTGTGATGAGGGCGAGTTGGTGGGAGGTACGGCGCCTGGAAAATCAAGCAGACAAAGCAAGACTCCGAGAAGATAGACTGGGGCAGTGCTCAAAGAGCCGCAGTGAAATGGCAGCGACCCAAGCAAGTCCAATATCGATAGCGATGTATAGTAGTCACTCGGTTAACAGTTCGATCGGTTAATGGTTTTTCGGTTAACGTTTCGCCTTCCAGAGGAACCCATGGTTGACTAACGTAAAAAAATATACTTTACGGTCATGTTTACGTTATGCACGCGGGCGCCAATTTCGTCCAATCCGAGCGCTCGCAAGTGGGGCCGAGCCATGCCCTCGGCCAATCAGCAATGCCCATTTATGAGCGTTTAGACGACTGGCTTTGTTTACATTATGGTTTCTGTTTTGGCAGTGGAAACAGCTCTCTTGCAGACTGTGATTTTTACTTATTTTTAAACTTATAAGTGAATTCGATTAACAATTATTTCGGTTAACAGTAGTTTTTGTGCAACGGATTAAAAAACGTTGAGGTACTATTGTATTCCCATACCTGTTAGGCTTCTAATAACTCACCACCTCAAATGAAATCAATCCTTGGGATCACAACACGTGCATCGAAATGTGCACATGACCAGCGAATATTAATAATTGTGCAAAAATTCGTAAAAATTTCTACTGTAAGTCAAACGGAACAAACAAGTACAATAAACAGGTATAAATGAAACTGTCATTGAGAATCTTGAAAATGCATCAAATGGAAGGGTGTTACATGTCTAACATTCGCTCAACCGCATCATTTAACAGTTTACTTTCACACCAGTAAGAGTTCACCCATTATCCATGCTGCAAAAAGGGATGACACACCAAATGCCATCTAATTTTATTAAAACGAATCAATCGGAATCCTGATTGGAAAGACTGAATGATATGAAAACAAACTTGAGCACACAGCTTGGAGTCAGAAACAGCTGGAGAGAAGCCATGCATACATTTTCACGAGGTCACAAACTCACATTGTACAGCAATATTCATACACTTGCACAGAACACATGCAAGCGCCAGTACACTCAAGCTAGTCAAATATGCCCTATATAGTCTTTAACAGACTTGAGGAAAGTGCTGTTAGCGACCACCTATGAAGGCCGTCATGGCAAACAAGGGAGTAGAGGGTGGCCAGAACCACGCCCGACCACCTTTGTCTCCCCAGTGGCGATGTTTACACACCGCACTAGGTACTCAGTTGAGGCTGAGCGGCCGTAGGGGAGGCCGGGGACCAGTTCAGATATTTGTCACTGGCGTTGGCCGTGAGCGGGAATCAAACTCGGGTTGCTGGTTTATAGCGCAACGCGCTAACCGTTACACTACCGCTCAAACTATAACACACATATACCACGACACTAAAACCACCAGCGCATATGCACCTGTAGTCAGCAGCATAAAACACCTCAAGTAAAATTGCCACTGATTGAAATAGTAGTCGGGGGAACTTTTCACTTAATTTGGTTTATACAACCGGGCTATGGTCGTAAAGAGACATTATGCAGACACACACAGTTGCACAACAGCGCATTCTGCCGAAAAAACCCAAGCTGCAATTAAGCAGCATGCACAAACACACACCAGGTCAGGCACATGCGTGATAACACAAGCACGTAACCTTAGCTGTCATACTTCAGCGTCAAACTCAGCAGAGCCTAACGAACAAACTTTCCATCAAAACGTCAACATATAACCACCCCAGCCATGCAGAACGTTGTCAAACCCGCGATGAACACAGTGAAAATGCATGGAGAGACGCTAAGACCCCAGACACTCACGCCGAGATGTTGACTACATGCAGCTGCGCAAAACCCAGGAGAGGGTCATGGGCGGTCACTGGGAAACAGGCAACCGCTGTTGCGCTCGTCGCTTAGGAAACGCAGCTGTTACCAGGACGAGGTGAAGATGGTGATGGCACAGGTTGCCGTGGCCCCCCCCCCTGCCAGGCAAATAAGGCAGTGGGGGGGGGGTGTTACTGCACCACGCAGAGTAGAAACACCACCTGATTCCAGAGGCATCATGCAGGGGGCTTCGCAATGTCTGCACATGAATGTGGCCGAGGCTGCCAGAAGGGGGGTTAAAGTTGATTTCATCTGCTCTTACGACGACAAGTAGGTCAAAACACATAGGGCTTTCACAATTGTCATTGTATGAAGGGCAGCTGCAAGTCACTAATCCATGTGCAGTTGCTAAAATAAATTGGACAAGATGAATATCTTGCTGCCTACGTAGTCCGGAACTCCCCTTTCCTCAGCCATCTGTGCATTGGACTCCCTGCCACTGTTCAAGTCCAATCCTTAATTTTTTCCTCTGCCTATGACTTGCCTATTTCGGTGTAAAATAATACCTCCTACAGCTTCGTTCGTATATTGAAACTTCATTTATTTAATAACTTATACCTTTAGTACTATGAGGATGCAATTCCCAGCCTTCGTAGCATACTATTTCATACGATAAAAACTTCGTAACTTACCATTCATATTGTAAACAAAAACAACTTAAAATTAAAATAAGTTACATTGTACTATATTACAATTTACATAAATAAAATAAATCTAAGACATTCTTATTCTCATTTACATAGTACCAGAGATCGGCAAATGTATTATTTATTTCGTGATTTCAGTGTTTATTTATTATTTAAATGCATATTTCCTATAAAATTATAATAAAGCAAAGTCTGTTTTTACTCAAACTTCATACATCGAATATTCGCATATCGAGGTATTACTGTATACAATATGCATGCTGTTTCTGTAGAGCATCTTCAGATGTGGTGGCATTTTGATGCAATATATTCACATCAGTCATGACAAATAGGCCAGAAGAGATGGCCATTTGCCTAATGCTGCTGACGTCTTGGAGACATCAGTGCATTGTCACCAAAAAAAAATCACCAACAGATAAAATTAAGTGAAATGGGGAATCCTTAAGATACATTTTCCATTCAGCATAATTCAAAGCAGCACAAGATAGGGAAAAACACTACATCACTGTGAAATTTTTGCAACCAACCGCAGTTGATTATCGTTAAGAGGGCTTGCCGTTGCCAACAGTTGCTTTGTATTTCGGCCCTCAATACCTCGATTAAACTATGGATTGTAATCTCTACATAAGAGCCATTGCCCAAAACCTCAAGGCAATGTTAATGGATAAAGGAACTCCTGCCAACGCAGTCTAACATTGTAATTTGCAGATGACTAAAAAATACACATTAAAAATCAAACAGCGATACACACTGCCGCACACGACACCTCCCATCTGGCAGCTCTCGCTGGCTATAAATAGTAAGGGCAGTGTTCACTAGCAAGCTCCACAGCTCTACTGGACCCACATTTGTGTTTGTTGGATCAGAACAGAGGGTGCTGCCGCCAAGAAGATCCAGTGCTTTGCAGGAGGGGGTGGGGATAGTAGACATTTCCCTCTGTGCCCGAGACCACCAGCTTTGCAGGTGGCCAGTAGATGGCAATAAAGCAAGCAGACGACCAATCAAGGTGTTTCCTTCAGGAGGGTCGACCCCCTTTGGATAGTTGGTCAACTGCGTTTGGAAGTAAAGTACTGTACCATGTTTCGTAAGGCGGAAGGAAACTTTGGGGTTTGGAAAAAAGTCATATCAAAATCCAGCCACAGCTCAGTAGTCTATTTATATTGGCTCAAGGCACCAGCTGTAAAAGACAATGTTACTCTACCCATACAGATTCAATCTTGATGTGAAGCTTTCGTGACTGCAGGAATCCATACTCTTTAGTTCTTTCGGTAAAGTCACGTAAAGTAGAAAAATAAAACAAAATAAAAATAATATATCACGACGTTTCGATCGCAACACAAGCGGTCGTCCTCAGGCAGAACAAATTATCCAGCAGTGGAACTGCTGAACCAGCGAGAGAGCTGTCACAACAAGGTTATATATGCTTGCCCATCGCCACATATATAACCTTGACAAAACGGGCTGAAAATTATGTTTGTACTACTCTGATAACTCGCACAAATAAAACAAGATCAACAAGAAATTTCTCAAACATCCAAATGTCAGGGCTCTAGTGAAAAGCCTCGATACAGTGAGGTCTCCATGGAGTTGCCAGACCCCAGAACCTGCATCCGAAAAGTGACTGTAGCAAAACGTTCACCACCAAATTTACCATCAGCGTTGTAAATCCACAACTGCCTTTACTCCCCGCAAACACCACACAACCAGTCAGCTCGTCCTTGACCCGACGTCAAACATGGCCACTGTTCCTGATGCAGATGCCCAATCATTACAGCAGTGCATTACCACAGTGAGCCCAATATTATAAAGCAGACGAAAGGCATTAAAGAGTATCATCCCACCATATGGTCGTAGGTGTTCCCCTTGGTCACCGGATACTTGGGAGACCATTCCAAATTCCCATCTCTGCAACGAGTCCTCCACAAGCCTGCACCGTCTCCTACCCAGTGCAACCTTATTTTCCTTAATCATCTCATATTGTCTAAACAGCATACCACCACTGTCCCGGTGTTATGGGCCAAACCCTACTTTTGAATTTTATCTCCACTTCTAAAACAAAAAAGGCGTGTCAATAACAGTGAGTTTTCATGGCTACTGTTATCCATGTCTCTCTTAAGCAGCGATGAGTCTCAACCACGCGCCCCAAGTGGTTTAATAAAGCACACGTAGTTATTGCAATAAACTCATGAGGTCGGCTCCGATTTTACTTGGGGAATGGAGGCGGCTGAGACCGAAGTGCTGGTGGTGGGGGAGGGAGAAAGTAGCCTGGGCACCCCCGCCCGTTTTAGACGCTACCCAGGGTATTTTTATAGGCGAGTAACTGCCGGGTACAATTAAAAGTCCTGGATATGCCGCTTTCCATTACACGTGTGGGGTTTGGTTTGCAAGGAGAATCGTCAACTAAACACGTGTCGTATAACGCCCGGGTATGGTTTTGATGGCCTTCCAACACGATAAGGGAGTTCTTTGACCGTACTTTACTACGCTGGTCAGTGAGTGTTTCTGAAAAGGGGGGGGTGGGAACGACATGCGATTTGAGTATTTGGTTGCTGTAAATGTCCACGTGATAAGCCACTTCGTTGAGCTTATCATATGCGGCCAGGTCGCTTCTGAAAAATAACTGTTTAGTTGAGCGGGCCTTACCTGGTAAAATGAACAGTTTAGTTTCCTATGGTGGGATCATAGAAAGTACAATGTATGTTGCTGCCCTGCCCTCTGCTGACCAGCACGTAGCATAGCCCCGAAGCCGCCTATGACATATCTGGCGTGTGTGGGTGGTCGCCCATCTCGGCTCAAACCACTAACGTTGTGAACAAATACTGGTTCACGCCAAGAAACACACAAACACACAAAACCTCAACGACCGTTGCAGTGGGCACTGTACACAACCACAGCATGAGGAAAGGTGGGATTTGTATGGTTACGGCTAGTCACGGCCAGAGTGAGCAAGCAGTTTTTGGATTAGGACCAAGGCTTAGTGGTGGTAGATCTCGGGCTAGATATAAAATGGTTGGGTTGTGTGTGGAGCCTCACGCTCTCTACCCGTAGTCAGAACCCACGTTGTTACTGGTAGGGCAATAGCGGGTGTTACGAGTGTCAGAGGTACGGCTAATAAACACGGAGTTAACGATGCGAGTTACTACCAAACATTGGGTTGGGCGTGACAGGTAGAGTTCAGGGTTAGGGGTAACGTATTAAGCCTGTCAATTTTTTTTTACCATGAGACGTTAGAGTAGGGTAGATCAATAGGGTGGAACAGTGTTAAGTAGCGCTTGTGCATCACAGAAAAAAATTATCGGTTTGATTACCCAACTCTGACGCCTTTCTGTGTGGAGATTATATATTATCCGCCTGTTCTGCATGGGTTTCCTGCTCGTTCTCAGTTTCCTCTCGGCGCTAAAAAAAACACCATCAGAATGTAATTGGTATTGGATCAAACGTCCCAACGCTAAAATATACCTGCAAATTACTCAATTGTGAACACATTCCTGCGGAGGGAGCTGGTAGGAACGTTGGGTTGCTCGGTCAATGGCCAGGGTCAACGGCGGCGTGGTGTATTCCGCAAATATAGCCGACTGTGAGGGCGGGCACAAGCCGGCGTGAGTAGGTTAAACGTTGAGTTTTATAAGGGCACCACGGGGTGACCAGCCCCTCCCAACCCAGCCCCACCCCTCCCACCCCCCACCCAGCCCCTCCCCACCCTTTCCCACCCAGCCCCTTCCCACCCCACCCCTCCCCACCCCTCCATGCACGACGGACGGACACAATAATCCCCTGTGGTCTGGTGTAACCAGGAGGTTCCTACCAGTATTATTGACAGCAACAATCATACCATTCTGGGACAACTTGGCAAGACCCTCGTGACAAAATAACATTGATACTCAGACTTTCCCAAGTAAACAAAACGGAATAAAAAAATGAACAATTATTATCGTTATTTAGTGCACGTGTTCTATTTAGTGCTGGAATTATGTTCATGAGTCCACCATATCGTTGTTTCGTAAATTTTAATACAATAATTTAATCGCGTAATTTTCGCCGTATGTTACAGTTTTTTGCAATGTGCGATATTGCTTTGGAGCTTATACTTCGCGACCACTTTAACAAGCCTGTCATTAATCTAATTAAAAGAGTTTTGTTTTCACGATGCGATCACTCTCATCGATGTACACTATACGTGATGCTGAAGTTGCTCGTTTTGAAAACGCCGAGGGTCAACCCCGAGGGAGGCGAGGGCACAAAGCTCCCTCCTCCCCCCTAGCGATGTCGATGTCAACATCCGCGACGACGACGCCTGCGATATCCTGGCACGACAACACGTGTGTGTCCCGTGTTTGTGTCTAAATCCATCGGCAACACCGTCTACAGCGCCACGCTCACAGATAGGAGATGGGGGGGGGGTTAAAGTTTACATAACACGTGCACTGTACGCAACACTGTACCGTGGTAAACACAGCCGCGGTGGTGCCAGAATCCCCGCCTCCCTCCGCCTCTCCCTCTGCTCCTGCTTTCTCTCCCTCTCTCCTTTGCGCTCCTCTTCCCCCACGCGTCTGTCTCCAACCTCCTTCTCCTCTTCCTCCGCCTCTACACGACGCTAATTCTACTCCAACACCACCACCACCTCCTCCTGCCCTGGGGCCACAAAATGGAGGCCGCGACCTTTCCTCGTCAAATCTCGCGAGAAGGAAGCGGGGGAGGGGCGGGGTAGGGGGAAGGCGGGGGGAGGGGGGGTAGGGGGCGGGGCTCTCACTCACCCTACCCCCGCCCCTCTCACCCCCTCCCATCCCCCACGACCCCCCAGGTCCCGTCTCACACACCCACCCCCACCTTCCCCCATGACACCCAATTCGACCAATCAGCGAAGGGTACTCGGGGAGAAGTCATGGGAGGGGCCCCAACCAGCCGCCACTCAAAGCGGACCAATCAGAAGAGAAGAAGACGACGAAGAGGACAGAAGTCACGCCCACTGTCCAGTTCGACCAATCACAACCGAGTCGTGGCAACACCGAGGGGTATACTCTTAGTTCTTTCGGTAAAGTCACGCAGGTAAAAAATGAAATTAAAATTAATTTTACCTACGTGACTTTACCGAAAGAACTAAGAGTATGAATCCTTACAGTCACGAAAGCTTCAAATCTAGAATTAACACCGAGGGGATTTGCTGGTTAAGACCGTAAATGTTCAACTAACGACAATGCGTTTATTTTTGTTGTTTTAAAATTACGCGGTTTAAAAATCGGTCTGATAGGTCCCTCGGCTCGGTGACCACAAGCCATAATTCGACATTCACCAACCGAGGGACTCCTTATTTAATTACGCAAGAACATCGATTCAGATTGTCGCACGCATCTCTCACGATAACAAAGACAAAGCTCCCCCGTGCAGCCTTGACAGGCTGCTGGGGGAAGAGTGCCATTAACAAGCACCTATCTATATGAAGGCCGGCACACGAGAACGGGTTGGGGGTAGCCAACACCACCGCCCTAGGTGCCAATGTTTAACACATCGCACAAGGTAACTCATTTGCGGCTGAGTCGACCTAGGGTTTGGATAATCTCGTCACTGTTGTTGGCCGTGAGCGGGAATTGAACTCGGGTGGTCAGGTTCTTAGATGGGCGCGCTAACCAATACATTACCGCTCCCCACACAACCATAAATGACAATAATCGCCATTCGCCACAAAGTGGCGGTGATGTCACCACGACGCTTGTGCCAGGCTAGGTGCACTTTAGGCCACGTGAAGTGTCAAACACCCGCTGGCAGGAGGTCACGAGACAGACCCAGGTGGTGCCATGGGTTGACTGACTGAGACGAGACTGGCCGATGCACCACCTGTGCCCCCTACTGTGCTAACTTGCTGCGCTTTAGCCACCCGGCGCTCCGCTCGTTGTTGTGAGAGTCGCTCCTCTGCCCTCCGTTGTTGCTGGAGGGCGACTGCCTCCAACTGCCCAGTAGCAGCGTCCTTCACGAGCCTCCTCCACAGAGGCCGATCTTGACACCGCTGGTGCCAGTCATAGGCAAGTCCACATCCTCTCGCGTACCAGATCACTCCATCCCTTCTCTAACCATAAACACACACACCCCCATATAGTCTAGCGGACCCATACAAATAAAAGAAAGTGTCAGATCGCGCCCCTACGCCCAGCCAATCAGACAATGAGTTGGCAAGCGAATTGCAGGTGCACGATAACGCTCTCTTATCTTGAAAACGTGGGCGTGGAGGTGATTTTGTTGTTGTTGCTTGACCGCAATTGGTGTTTGAGAAATAGATGAAGGTTCGTTGATGACGGGAAGCAGCGCAACATTGACATAAGATTCCAAGGACCTGTTTGTGGGTGTAGAGAAGACTTGATAGATCCATTGCTGTCGACCCAAACGGTTTACCCGTATTGTTGTACAGGGATATTGAGTTCAGGTCCATTCGGCGAACAGCCGTTTCAAAACGGGCAAACATTTTTTTGTCTATTTGTGTTTCTCCCTTGTGATGGGACTTTGTAGGATGAACGTCGAGATTTATAAGGGCACGGATGATCAATAAGGTCTGAATTGGTCTGTAATAAGGTAGGCACTGATAAGGGGTTGACGGGTACGAGTTGGCCAGGCGACATCTGGGCTGGACGGATTGACAAGAAACAGAGATTGAGGCGCATGTCCAAAACTCGTCGTCCCCCACTGTTGCAATAATTCTAAATGCAGAGACTGTGTGTAGAGTAGAGAGGCGGCCACCCACATGCACATACCGCGTATGCCAAAATACTGCGGGAAAAATTAAGGCACTGGCAACTATAAACGCAAAGTGCCCTCCCCCCCCCACTTAGCAGTGCAGGCCATGCACGGATGAGGGCCAGTGCTGCTAGCGAGGACTTATTTAGGCCAGCACGGTGCCATGGTGCATCTAGCAACACGCTTAGCCGTCTTTGTCTACCCAATGCTGATATTTGCACACTGAATAAGGTACTTCTTTTAAGGCCGAGTTAACATAGGACAAGGCCAAGTCGCGTTGCACATGCCACTGATGTTATTGGTGGAAGACACCCAGGTTACAAGGATTGCAGCACTGAGGATGAAACCACAAAGACAAATATCCCCCGCATAGCCTGAAGAGACTGTTGGGGCAAGTGCTGTTTGAGAGCCCCTATGAAGATCGGCACCGCACACGAGGGAGTCATGTGACCAGCACCACGCCCAGCCACCTTTGCCTTTCTCGTCCTGATACACACCGCACCAGGTATATATTTTAGGTTGAGTCGACCTAGGTAGGGCAGGACCGCTACCACACACATGCCCCATTTAGCCTTGTAAACCTTTGGGGCATATGTTGTCAATGAGAACCTATTAAGTCTGACACAGCACAAAACACTAGAGAGTTGTGCATCCACAAAAATCCATGAACATATTGTGTCATGCACTTAACAAAAACACTATACCACACTTGTAGAATTGCAACAATAAAGACTCCTGTTTAGCCTTGAAGACTGTCAGGCCGAGTGCTGTTTGTGAGCAACTACCGAGACAAAATAAAAACAAAGGTCCCCCGAATATCCTCAACAGACTTTTGGGACAAGTGCTCTTAACAAGCACCTATGAAGGTCGGCACAGCACATAAGGGGGTGGGGGTTGGCCAGCACTATGCACGGCCGCATTTGTCTCCCGAGTGGCGATGTTTTAAATATCGCACCAAACACTGAGCGGTCAGCACGACCGCTCCCGACACTACAGTAAATGCACGCGTCCACTCACTCACACACAAATGCTTGTGACCCCGAGAAACAGGGTCGTGATTGAAGCGAGCACGTGCAGTGGCGCATGTCCGCTCCACGTGAGACGGCGTCAACTAAAACCTGTGACACTGCGACGAAAATAAACACAAATTCCCTCCAGAACCGGTACCCGCGCCTGTGAGACCGGTTACAACGCGAGGTTGCCCCGGGAAGCGAAAGGTCTCAACAAGTCGGTTTCCTTTTCAAATCGGTTCTCAGACAAAAACATCAATCGGCGAGATTTATTTAGAACCAGGCGAGGGCGCGGCTGAGACGTGCGCGACATGTGGCGTGGAACTAACTCAAGAGTTGAAGCGTCTCTCTGCTCAAAAGAGCAAAAAGGAGGTTTGCTCGCGGCCGCTGCCACTGCTGGAAATTATTCCACAGTTGCCATCAACACAAAGCAGTGATCGTTTTATCGACCCCGGAAGCAATGATGGGCAAAGTCAATCCCCGACAGCGATTTTGACTTGTAACCTTGCAAATGTGCGTCAGTCACCCTAATTGTAGCACAAACCAAACGGGATACACTTGCGTAATCAATAGTTATTTCCATCCATTTGTCAATTCACTGCTGGATAAAAGGCCCTCCCAAGCAATGTCGATCATGACAATTGTTTGGCTATTCTTCACCACGCTGGTCAGTCTAGTTTTACAGATATCACCTGTCATTGATGTAATCCATGGCCGTGAATCAAACGAATTTTTACTGGATTTCATAAAACTATACTGTTACTACGGCAAAAATAAACAGCACAAAAAATAATCATAGAAAGCAACATAGGAATGCGCATAAAACAAGTGCTGTGCTATAGAATTTATTAAATAATCAAGTGACTCTGTCCCGATGACAAGATCTGGGCTATAGCCACAGGAGTAGAGATTCAGTTTAAGGATTGACCCAGAAGTAACTTTAAACCAGGCACGTATGGGGCTGCTGTGTCTAGGTTAGACTTAAGGCCAGGGCTAAACTCAGGTGCAACCTTAAACCTTACTTGAGGCTTTAGCTGGACTCAGCCATAATCCTAATCTTGATTAACTTGACACATTGGGTTAGGTGTTAAGGTGTAACTATAACTTGGTTTATTCACGTGAGCAAGAAGGCTCATCCTCCTTGAGTGGGAAACTTGGCCAAATACAAAGTTACATTCAAACCTAAAATCCTGCCCTCACAATGACAACTGATCTCACTTAAACATTGCGCAAGACTTAAAATATAAAAAATTAACCCGTAAAAACAAAGTTTTTCACTATAAATCCTTTATATGCGTGGCGGCTAGAGTCCTCTCGTCCTCTGGCTTGAGATGCCTGCCACCTATGGGTCAGATGATTGCCTGCCACCTATGGGTCAGATGATTGCCTGCCACCATTAAGCAATTGGTAATTAAATATTATTTATTTTTTCCTAAAAAGTGTAAAATGTAGGAAAAAAATTTTCACGAAAATAAATTGTCACGCACAATGAGTCTGTGTGCAAAATGTCAGCTCGATTGGATCACGGGAAGTGGGTTAAAAAACGACAGAAAGATCTGCACGGTCGTAAGCGCGCAAGCAAGCAAGTGAACTTAATATAAAGGATTAAAAAAGCGACAAGTTGAGCACATTTTAATCGTCCATCATTCAAAGTCTACGTCGATCGCAGCGAATCCAATCTCCCCCCGCCCCTCCTCTAAACTCTGGAGCACAGGGTTCAGGACTTCTGTCCGCGGAGTTTCTGTACACCGCCCCCCCCCCCCCCTGCCATGTTGCGATTTGTTCTCCACTCGGCAACTCAACCACGACTCGTGCCCAACCACACTTTACCACAACCGCATGTTTGCGGGAAGCCTACACACGTGGTCACCTGTGACCAGGTGTGAACACAGGTGTAGACTCACCTCTCAGTGCATCCTCACCTGCGGCCTAGGGACGGGGAGTGAGGGCGACACACGAGACAATCGGCGGTTAGACAGCTCACATGCGTGTGCAGGTGAGTGAGCGAATGAGTGCAGGTGAGTGAATGAATGCATGTGTGCAAGTGATTGGGTGAGTTCAGTGTAGGTGTGAGTGCGTGCATGCGGGCGAGCAGGTGAAGATGAATGGGTTGTGGGTGAATGGATATGTGCAGGTACGTGTATGTACAAGGTGCACTTGGCCTGGCACAAGCGTCGTGGTGACGTCACCGCCACTTAGTGGCGAATGGCGGTGTTGTAGTTGCATACATGGGCAGGTGATTGTGTGCAGGTGTGCGCATGCAGATGAGTACATGTGCTTGGTGAGTGAGTATAGATACGTGCAAGAGAATGCTGGCGAGTGTTTGCAGGTGAATAAATGGAGGCAGGTGTGTGCAGATGCATACATGTTCAGGCAAATGAGCATATGAACAATCGCTCATATATACGTGTAAGAGTGCGTCCGTCTGTGTCTGCGCATGCGTTGGGTGCTTGTGCGTACTTACCGCCCTTTGCGAGCAGCCGCCCTTCTTCCTGTGTCGCTCTTCCTGTTTCTTTTTCTTCTTTTCTTCCATCAACTGCTCGTCGTGCTCCGTCCCCGTGTCATGGGATCGCCTGTGGGGACGGGGGGGGACAGAAGGGAGAGTGGTGGGGGGGGAGTGGAGGACAGGAGGCGGGGGGGGGGCACATGTACATGTCAGCTCTGCCTGTAGCGAACCCTGTCTGGATGAGAAACTTCAAAAACAATACAACATAAAAAAAACACTTTGCTATAATAAGACCCCGCCCGGAGCAGTGTGGTGAAGCACAATCAACACAACCGCCATGTGTCACAGTAGACGACAATTTCACTGCAATTCAACTGAGTGGATTTTATGGGTGCGTGTATATAAAACAAAAACACCCCGAATTGCCTCAAGATACTTTTTGGCAAGTGATGAGCACCTATGAAAGTCGGAACAGCACACGAGGGGGTGGGTGGCCTACACCACTCCCGGCTGCCTTTGTCTCCCCAGTGCTGATAAATATCGCACGAGATACTCATTTGAGGCTGAGTCGACCTAGGAGAGGCCTAGGACTGGTACAGTTAACCGACACTAGTGCTGGCTGTGAGCGAGAATTGAACTCGGGTCGCTAAACTGCACATGTCCACACTTATTCTTGTAGACTCTTATGGCAAATAGTTTGCAAGCACCTACTCAGAGGCCGACACAGCACATGACGGGGTGGTGTTACTAACACCACCCCGCCATGCAACACCTGGCAACATTCGTCTCCCTACTGCTGACATTGACACACTTGCACTCGTTACTCACTTGAGGGGTAGCCCAGGCAAGATGCTGATCCCATGTAACACTGGTGGGGGTGTGTGTGGCGAGGAACGTAGCCCTGGGTAGTAGCCAGGATCGTAACGCAGGCATGCGAACTTATCCACCGCCGCCTCCCTTGTTTGTGCGTACTATACACAAACTCGCCACGCACCGCCGTGTCACGCGAGCAAGTGTTCCGTCGTTGGGTAACGTTGGACTGCGGGATCTTCACACCGAGTACCCTGGACCCGGCTTGCCGTGCTTGTGTAAACCTCTCCGGAAGTGTCGACACCCTCCTCGAGATTCAAATCTCGTCTCTCCTCACTCCTCTCCGCCCTTTGCAGAAACACTCGACGCCAATGTTTGATGACCATCGCACACCAGCAACAAAACCTGCACGCTGCTCATCCTCCTGCTGCTGATGCTACACTTGCAACTGATTTTTCTGCTTCTGCTGCTGCTTCTGCGGCTACCACTGCTGCTATCCCTGCTCCGACTGTGGCTACCGTAATTGCTGCCGATTTCGCTGCTGCTTCTGATGCTGCCGCTACAATCCAGGCTACTGCCGCCTCTACTCCAACTACCTCGGATGCTGCTGCTACAGGATTTGTGATTTCTACAACTGCTGCTCCCTCTGCTACTCCTCTGTTGCTGCTGTTGTTAATGCCGTTGCGGCCCTCTGTTTCCTGTTGTAAGTGCAAGTTGCTAAGAGACGTTTCCTCGTTTGAACGAGGTGCCGCTCTCTCTCTCTCTCTCACCCAGATAACTTGGGTTAGTGTCAGCACAAGGGCAAACGTTATTGTAAAGGCTATGGTCAGTACGATGGTTCGTGTTGGAGTTAGCAGGAACATAAAGAGTCCTTAGCGTTAAGCCGAGGGTTAGTGTTTAGATTAATGTAAAAACTAGGGTGAGTGTTAGAGCCAGTGTTAGCATTAAGCCTAAGATTAGTGTTGTCATCAGTATAAAGACGAGGGCTAGTGTTAAGGCTAGATACAGGGCCAGGCAACTGGATAGGATTTGCGGCACCTATATTCGTGACTCGCCAATCCCTCATCGCCATCCCCCCCTTCCTCGCTCCCCCTCCCTGCCCCCCCCCCTCCTGCCGAAGTCGAACCACCCACTCAGACCCCTGCGGGGGCCCCCTTCCTGCTGCGTTTTTCGCCAAAACAACGCCGGCCATCTCAGCATGGCCCGCCTCATCCCAGGCAGGTCCGACGGCTGCCCCATCATGCCCTCCCACGGGGGGCCGTGGACCCCGAGCCGAGCAAGCGAGACCTAAAATACCAGTTCTGCGAGGTCGTGACGACAGCCGCAAAAAAACCAAACAAGGGCTCCGAACTGAACAGCCACATCAACAGAAGGGCCAGCCACTCTTGAGTCTTCCATTACACGTTCAAATTAGAGTTTTAACTAAGCAGACCATTACCCTGCCATGTGGTGATCTCCTTCCACGTGTTGAACTTTCGATAGGCTTTATACTACCACGGGCTGACCTTACCACTTGTTGACCCTGCCATGCACGTTGGTAGATCTACTGTGCAGGAGAGGTGTGTTGACTCTCAATGGTACTCCCCAAGTTAAACAAATTATGAAGCAAAAGTTAAAGTGCATCAATGCTCAAAAATTCGTAACGCGGGCGATTTCCCACAAACCAGTTGTGGAAATTAAATATGCTCTATGGCAGAGCCCAGTCTCCCCGTAAGACGTAAAACAATCTACGGTGACTTTCCACAAGGACTCCACCTCAAAAGGGATTATGGGTCGAATCAGCCGCCAACTGGGGATTTAAACTCACAACGGTTGAGCCGAGTCGGTTTGACACGTGGGCTTTTACGACCAATATAATTCATAGTAAAAGTTTTTTTCGGTTAGATCGCAGATGTATAAATGTGCCGTTAACCCGCCACCACCCGACAGCCAATGAGTAAGATTTGTCACTTAAACAAAACGTACCAATTAGTTACTACTTCAGCTCACCGGTGTGTTGGAGAGTAAATCCACAACACTTACAATTTGAATACGTTATCGCTGGTAATTACATCCAGCATCATCGAGCGACAATTCTGGCATAATAAAAAAAAACATTTATTATGAAAGCTTTTCCCGTGAGAAAATCATTCCATCTACACGACGGATGTTCTTCCCCGCACACACCTGTGTTGCACACAAGGATGGACAGCGCTGCAAGGGAGTCTCTCTGCGTTTGAAGCTTTGAGCGGCGCGGGGAGAGAGACGTCAAGTCTTGGGGCCTCGAAATACAGGGATGCATTCGCAGCTCGCAACACCACAACCCAGCCCCACACATTGTCCCGACCCCAACCTCACCACTACAACCAGGGGCCACACACAAGAAAAATCCCAGTGGGTGGCAGCGCTGTTGCCTTGCGGTGCTGTGAGGGTTGGAACTGCGCTGCAGACTTCAGGGATCTGTCTGTGGTCTACAATAAACTACCTCCTGACCGCAAACACTACCAACACCATCTTCATCTATAACAATAAACCTAATAATGTTACTCACCCTACCTCTTCGACTAATCCTACCCCTATGAATAACCATAACTCTGAACAATAACCACGCTCTCTCTATCCATAACCCTACCCCTAACAGTACCCCTGCCCCTAACATTATACTATCCGTGCCAATACAGGACTAATATTGCCCAGGTCTTGCTTGGAAGAAAGCGAAAGTTTTAGTCACAATGACTCTTGCACAGCTAAATACAGGGTCATAAATAAAATGTATTTTTCAAGCATCTTTCACACTACAATGTGCAAGTTAATTCACACAAGTTATGATAAAACAAGAATCATGAGAAATGACCAACCAATCCAAACCGATCCAGTCATCATGGGCCAAGTCGGTCAAAACTCGGAAGGACAAAAGGGGGAAAACAGGTTTAGGACTGATAGGAGACATACCCAGAATAGATAGGAACTGACAGGAACCCACGGGCACAGGACAAGCTGTGGAATGATGGGCATGCCAGGGAAGGATCAGGGAGAGACAGAGAGAAAGCAAGAGACAGGGAGGGACAGAGGTACGGGGAGAGTCGGAGAGACACAGATAGACAGCAAGGGATGGGGAGAGATGGGCAGAGACAGGAAGAAACAGCGGAAGACCGCATTCCGTGTTCGTCAGTGAAGAGCTTTCTGGCGACGCTCACCAGAGCTGCGCACGAAGCCGTGATATCCCTCATAACAGCAGCAGTAGCAGGAAGAGACGTGCGGAGCAATAACGCCCACGCTCCCACCGCGATATCCACGTTGTGAAAAGCGTGGCACACTGCCACATTCCGATGTGGGGCGGAGATAAGGAGAGCGAGGCACCCAATTTCACCCCCGACCCCGACGCACTCCCCAGCCTGGTTCTCACACAGAGGGAGTCACTGTGGTGGGAAAGGAGGTGGACCAAGAGGGTGACCTCACAGCCGAGCTGTTCCTCTCGACGCGTTCTCTCTCTCGGCCTCCTTCTTAACATCCCACGCCACCAAAGCCAGGAGCTCCTTGCTCTCTGATGTCTTACCCACGCTGGTGGCAAACTTGCCGTGTCTTAAGTCCTCCTCTGTTCAACGCTCAACACTTTTGGGTGTACGTTGTAGGAGGTGGTTAGATCTTGCCAGAGGTCAAGGACCTGCTCTTGAGATGAGAGCCGGTGCAGCAGCGGTATCGTCGGCGTTTATTTATATGTTTTACTACAAGAGGTTGTGATCTCAGATCGCCAGGGTAAGGGGACATCAGGTGGGACAGCATAAACATCATGAGGAAGGGAAAACATCATCATTATATTACGGGATTTTTCCGGTCATATCAGACTTGCAGAGCGACACGCAAGAGGCCTAACTCTTGCGAACGACTTCATGGGCCCCTCTAACGCACGATTCACAGCCGACAACACGCTTGTAAATTCTGGGAGCGGTCTCGGAGTTCAAGCGATTTCCTGCTCAAACCAGCATAGGGCGGTGCTCATCTCTAGTTCATAGCCCAGAGCCAGTGCTGGAAATTCCTACGGTGGAGACGCGAGTCGATTCACACAGGACAGCCAATGGTGACTTTGCCGTTAAATTGTATTCATTTTACAAACCTCAGGAGGGATGGAGGAGATTTGAACTCGCTCTATCGACAACTGCTGCTCGCAGCTGGACAGAGCAACCCAATCGCTGCACAACACCAAGCCGGTGTAACGAGCAGCCCAAACGGTGAGGGGTCTGGCTCTGTGGCCATGGTGAAAGTAGTTGGGATACCAAGCGCCACCCGGGGCCACAAAGTCTCTTTTTCACAAGGAATGCACCGACATTTCTTGTTTGCTGGCCAGCGCGATCATTCCTGCCGCCACTCCCCGATCATTCCTGCTGCCACGCCCCGGCCATTTCTCAGCCCTGGGCACCACTAGAGCCGCTTGCTCCCATCATAGCGGATGGCCTCCAACGCCAGTGATGGTGGCCACCTGCACACGGAGGGGTGAGGTGGGAGCCGGTCCGACGGAATCGCAGACGGAGGGAGTGCCGTCAAGATGGGGGTTCCTGGTGCCCTGGTGTCCGGTTTTTCCATTTAACAGTTTGCTGGTAGTGGAGGCGAACACTGCCCCGTGTTTTTTTGAGTGAAGATTCCCCTCAGACGCGTGACCGATTTATATCGAGTTAAAGGTGGGTGTATAAGAAATAAGACAAATAAAAGCTAACACAGCAGGAGACTTTGGTGCAAAGGATGGAGACCAAGAGATGGCCATCATCAATGGCCTTCAACTGCCTCATGCAAGCAGCAAGGAGATGCTGTCCACACAAGAGCCGGATTAACGGAGGACTTAAAAGAGATCAAGCGATCGCCATGACCGGAGAAAGGGAGCGGAATAAGTTCGAACAACCTCAATATCAACCACCATGGGATGACTGACACAAGAGAAGAGGTGACGATAGTTGGGTATGGTGGAGCACGCCTGGGATCCAGCCCTTAGGAGATGAGGGTTGGTTTGGTAGATCACACAGGGATCACCGTGTGATGAGACCTCCCCCTGCTGCCAGGTGACCAGGTGGTGGCAGTACTGCAAATGTATTGCGGACCTATCTGTATAGATTTTGAGCGTTGGCTATTCATAATACGTGGGCCCTCTCCCGATACTTAAGCGATTAAGCAATTGCCAATAGACCTCAATGTGACAGGACTCTCCTGAAAACTGTACTGAGACTAAATTATAATTTTCCAGGATACATTATTATGTTTACGATCATGATCGGTGACGAGAGGTTGCGTGCGAGTGACTTCATGCGAAGGTCTCGAGACGCATTCCATCGTATTTTGTCACTTCACAAATCCCACTTTGAACTCTGTTATATTGTCGATGGATGCTAAATGACTATATGCTATCATCATTTTCATGAGCAGGCCATTATGAGCTGATAATTTGGAAATTGACGTTATTTAAATTGTGCCGAACTTAGTAAGCTTGCAACAGCTTCCCTCATCACCCTGGAAAAGAGGTAATTAATCCCAGTGGGCTCACACCTGGTTAAATTAAGGCCAATTAATCCTCTCACCTGCTGATTGCCCCTCACACATGAACACACGAAACTGATATGGCATCTACACCACATTAAAAAATGTCAACCCAATTGGGTCTTCAACAAGCCTTCACAATCTTTACCGGACACTGCGTGAAAGTGTTTTTTCATGTTTAATATTCATGTTTTGGTTTCATATACTGTAATCGCGCTGTCGTTCATACACGTTGCATCTTTCACAATAGCTTACGAGCCATGGACAAGGGAGAAGGAAGCATCCTCGCTCGCTCCTCCAGTCTCTCGTTAACAGCCGACTGCAACAGGCAAGGAGGTGACTTCACAGACGCGATGAACGCACACAGCAGCTGCCGAGTGCGAATACACCTGGCTTGCCCCCCCCCCCCGCCGACTCCAGGTAAGAACAGCTGATGGGGGATGGTGGGGAAGGGAAGGGGCCGCCCGGAGCTGCAGACGGTCGTCGTGGTGCGCTTGGAAACGCGTGCGGTGAGGACGGCCCCCAGCCCCCCTCAGTCACCTCGTTAACATCGTTCAATCAACCAATCAGTGTCCAATGTCTTTAGGGAGGTGAGAGTCAATTGAGACAATTCGTTTTTTTGCAAGGGAGACTTGGAGCAAAAAACAACCGCTACGTTTTGAAAATATGTACCAATGTGAAGATAAACACCGTTGGAGCAGAGATAATTAATGGATGTGAAACTAAAATTGATTACAAAATAAATAGAAATATCCCAATTTACCAAGGAAAGCCTAACCCAGTCTCAAGACTTGGTTTCAGGAGGTTCCTGATAAATTGGGATGTTGGACTCTTCCATTAATGACCGTTTGCCGTGGGGTAAGAATCAAAGCTCCACACAGATAGATTTAACAATCCATTGCTTAATATCATCCCCTGGCTACCTTGAAGAGAGCTTTAGAGTTCAACCAATGGTCGAGGTCTGAAATATGAGTGGTGAAGAGACAGCTGCTGTAGGCAGTAGGAGCAGCACACGACGAGTGACCTCTCTTGCTGCAGAGGGAGGCCGGGAGCAGTGAATGTGTAGGCGGCTGTTGCCGAGTTATTCTTAGCTCTGTCGTTGCTGCTGTAATTGGGCCTCACCCACACTGGCCCAGAGCGAAATGGATCACGGGTAGGGCATGACCACTCCCCTAGCGTCCGGGTAACCTCGGTAACCCACAGGTAGCCAGGGTAACTGTGGGCAAAGGGGACTTCAACGAGATGACACTGCCGCCCCATTCCCAACCGCGATTAAAATGTCGAACCATAAAACACAGGGTCGAGGCAGGCAACACTTACGCCGCACGGCATGCTGGGTGGTAAAAACCGTTCCCCAAAATGCTGTGCAAGGCCCTGTGGAAGGTGCATGTGTGCGTGATGGTTCAGCCTCAAATTAATACGTAGTGTGATGTGTAAACATAGCCACTTGGGAGACAAAGGCATCGTGATGCATTCCACCCACCCCCGCTTGTGTGCCGTTCCGGCCTTAATAGGTGCTCGTTAACAGCACTTGCCCCTACAGTCTGTTAAAGGTTATAGGAGGGATTTTTCTCTTTATCTTTCGCGATGGCTCTCCACGTATGGGTGCGTTCGCCCTCACCTTGGCGTGCATGACGGATTATTCAATCGCTGCATCCACGCTTTAAGCTGGGTTTATCCATGACCGCGTGCCACAAGTTGGCAAAGTGAAAAATCCGGTCATTGTGGGACGTTTTTCAAAGCGGATAACACCAGCGGTGAGCGATATCTAAACCAGCCCTGGGCACCTCCCCCTTCACTAACCAGCATGGTGAAGTATGGTCTAACAACCCTTATGAAAGGCGTCTTCTTTTGTATAACTGATGTAGATGCAGAGCAACAACTACAATTTCATATTCAGGTGGTCAAGCCACATAACCATGTCACGAGTAGCAGAATATATTGCCGTGATGTCTCCTTCACATTTGTGGATTGGGCATTGCATAGTTATGTTTGGTATGGTCCGATCTGCATGACCACAGTCGCACACTGTTTATATATTTTCCATTTGTGCATCAGGTATCCGCATCTACCATGGTTTGTGCAGATGTGGATTAGGGTGGACCATGAACTCCCTGCAAGATCAAATTGAAGGTTTTTCTGCGATGGTTCTTTCACAAGATGTTTGTGAGTTCTTTTGAACTCTATTCAGCTCACCAAGCTTCATTGGGGTTGAACTTGCATTATTGAAGACTGAATGCAGAGGATTGCCACAGGCATGAAAGTAATGTATTGTTACTTAATGTCGGGATTAGTTAATATTATGTAACCTTTGTTAAAACTGTTGATACTGAAACCCATCCCTGCCAAATCCTGTGGCAATTGCTCTGTCACAAGTCATTTTACTTTCGAGTGATTATTCTAGGTTTCATGTTTTCATCATCAACATCAGCCATGATCAATCCACTGCTGGATGCAGGCCTCCCTGAGCCAACACCACCTCTCACGATGCTGTGATGCAACAATCCATACAGCACCGTGAACTGAACTTATCGCTCCTTGGCTGCCACTACTCCGTCATTATATTTGGCCGTCGCCCATCACCCCTTCTAGCCATGACGCGTCCTGCCCAAGCACAACTCACTCTTCTTACATTTGAATGATGTCATCAACCTGAGTGTGTTTTCTCATCCAAAGGGTTCCTCTTTCTTTCTCTCAACACAATTTCAAGCGTTTCTCTCTCCACACTTCTGTGGCACGCTTTTCAGTTTTTGTTCTCTATTTTTTTTTGTCATTGATCACATTTCTGAGCCCTGTGTGTCACAGGAGGTAATGTTTTATTTGTGTGAATGCTTTCTCTGATGTAAGCCGAGCTGCACTGTCGCGTTCCCTACACCGCATTGTACACGTCTACCCTCGTGAAGGAGACACGTCAACCCACCGGGCTCTCATCCTGTCACGGCCGTCCACTCATCAATTACCTCTTCACTCAAA
Organism: Lampetra fluviatilis; assembly: GCF_964198595.1. Lineage (NCBI taxonomy): Eukaryota > Metazoa > Chordata > Hyperoartia > Petromyzontiformes > Petromyzontidae > Lampetra > Lampetra fluviatilis. The sequence continues at coordinate 17,784,517 of NC_136279.1, read as the reverse complement.
TCACACAGACACACACGCACGGCTGTGGACTAATCAATTACCTCTTCACTCAAGCACACACTCACATACAAAAACAAAAACCCCCATGGAGCCTACAGAGGTTGTTGGCGCAAGTGCTGTTAGTGAGCACCTATTAAGGCCGGCACATGTGGGGATGGTGATGTCAACAACACACGTGGCCACTTTAGCCTCTCAGGTGCTTATGTTACACACCGCACATGGTACCTACATCAGGATGAGTCTACCTACAAGTGGCCCTAGACCTGTTGAGATATTTGTCACTTATGCTAGCGTGACTGGGAATAAAATTATTTTCGCCAGGTTCATAGCGGAGTGCGATAACCACAACACCACCCACACAAAGTGTGCATACGCAGGCACATCACTTCTGCAAAGAACGTACACATGGGGTTATGTCTCCCCCAAACTAGCACATTTACACACTCACCGGGCGTACACTCACTGGGCCGCCACAGAACGCGAACTACTAAGATACCGCTCTCCTAAATGTAAGGCAAGACAAAGATCCCCCGTATAGCTTAAACAGACTGTTGGGTCAAGTGCTGTTAGCGAGCACCTATGAAGGCCGGCACAGCACACGAGGGGGTGGGTGGCCAGCACCACGCCTGGCATCCTTCGTCTCCCTTGTGGCGATGATTTTACGCACTGCACCATGTACTCATTTGAGGCTGAGTCGACCTAGAGGAGGCCCAGGACCGGTTCAGATAATCGTCACTGGTGTTGGTTGTGAGCGGGAATCTCAGGTCCCCGGGTTCATAGAGCAGAGCGCTAACCGCTACACTCCGATTAGCACGGTTGGCTACGTACGGTGCGAAAGAAGATCAACATACATACACTACCGCTGTCCTACACACTACATATATATATACATACACACTACATACTGTAAATACATACACACATGAAGTTTGCCTCTTGGTGAGATCCCACACTAAGGCAGGATCCTCTTAGCAAGGAAGACCTGGAGTGTAGACAAAGTACAATATTTCAGGGCATGAAAAACACAGCCATAACAACCAAAAAAGATAACCGAAACACAATGTCACAAACAAAATACAGGTACACTATATTACACAATTTGCACTCACCTGCATAATGAAATATGGTCAAACAACTTTAGTAACTGGCACGGCATACACAGGCCTTCAACCAGCAGTGAAGGCCCCTTTATCTTCTTGCACTGCTGACAAAGACACCTCCTGTGTGGTTTTCTTTACCCAGCTGTGTTTGTGTGTTTTTGGCCAAGTGCGTGCGCGTGTGTGCGCAATTACCATTGTGGGAGGCGGTGGCGCAGTGGTTAGCGGGCAGCACTAGAAACCCGGTGACCCCCAGTTCGATTCTCGCTCACGACCAACCAGAGCGGCGAATATTTGAACCGGTTCTGGGCCTCCCCTAGGTCGACTCAGCCTCATACGAGTAACTGGTGCGGTGTGTAAACGTCGCACGGAACTAGGAAGACAAAGGCGGTCGGGCGTGGTGCTCGATTAACATCACTTGCCCCAACAGTCTGTTCAGGCTATGCGGAGGGATATTTTGTCTTTGTGCTCTTCAGCTCATGCCTGTCTCACGAACCGAGAATGAAAGGTTTGTACCTCATTCAATAAGCCAGTCACCTCCTCCAACCTCAAGCCCTCAACACACCAACACCGAGGGGCCCTCATTTCAAGCGTTCTGCCAATTTAATGCCGGAAATTTTCGTGAAAGCCACGAGTTCACCACGTTCGCCACTGGGGGGGGGGGGTGGGCACCTTAGACACCGCCACCACGAGGAGGGGTAAGAGGAGAGAGAGGAACTTCCGCGTGACCCCTATACTGACTTAGAGGGGGGCCCCTTGCAGAGGGGGGGCCCTTGTAGAGGAGGCCGTGACTGGCACCGGTGGCTCACCACCCCGCTAGGGTTACAGGGGCCCCTTTTGAAAACCCTTCCACTCCAGGATCCCTACCAAGGGTACCCCCTTAACCCAACGCTTCATACACCCCCACCCCCCTTCATTTTCACACGTGTTTTGAACTTATTTCGCATCGTACATCTCCTACCAGAGCTCTCTTCACAACCACCCCTACGCAGGGCCCCCCTCTCCAGAATCCCTACCCGGGGACCCCCCTTAACAAACACTTCTTACACCCCCCCCCCTCTTCACATGTATTATGTTGAACTATTTTCGCACCGTACAACTCCAACAACAGACCCCCCCCCTCTCACAACCCTCTCCAGTATCCCTACCCGGGGACCCCCCTTAACAAACACTTCTTACACCCCCCCCTCTTCACATGTATTATGTTGAACTATTTTCGCACCGTACAACTCCAACCACAGACCCCCCCCCCTCTCACAACCCTCTCCAGAATCCCTACCCAGGGCCCCCCCTTACCCAACACTTCTTACACCCCCCACCTCTTCACATTATGTTGAACTATTTTCGCACCGTACAACTCCAAACACAGACCCCCCCCCTCTCACAACCCTCTCCAGAATCCCTACACAGGGCCCCCCCTTACCCAACACTTCTTACACCCCCCCTCTCTTCACATGTATTATGTTGAACTATTTTCGCACCGTACAACTCCAACCACAGACCCCCCCCCCCCACAACCCTCTCCAGTATCCCTACCCAGGGCCCCCTTACCGAATGCACCTCCCGAGGGGGTCCCCGCCCCAGGCCTCCACACTCCCCACCCCCCAACGTGGATCCAAGGCACGAAACAGGGAAACAGGTGTGGGAGCAGCTATAATTAGCACGGGAGACGAGGGGCCGGGTGAGAGGGTAGCGACACATCGAGTTGTAGAAGTGGACCTGGGAGCGGGCTAAGTGGGAGAGGTGCGGGGGTTGGAGTCGGGGTCGCGTTTCGACGGCACAAACACGACGAGCTCACTCATGGCCTCCCCTCTACCTCAAGCCGAGCCGGGGTCTCTCGCAACACCCGCCACGGTACCGAGAGCCTCAACTCCCGACCCCCACCTGCTCTGCTGCCGACGCCGTCTCCGCGCAGCCGAACGCGGCAGGGAGACGCCACAGGCAGGGGGCGCCGCCGCTGACTCCGGGCGAAACTCCAAGGGGCCGCCTAGTCCCCTCGTCTTTGCCGCGCCTCGTCCCCGGGAGGGGAGGGCCTCGCAGTGGCCGGTCGCACGCCTGGTTGGCTTGACTTGGGAGCCGGGCCGCTTACACTCGGCGCCCTTAGACGAAGACGACCACGCGGCCACGCACGACGACTCCCGCTCTGCGTGTGACGGCGACTGTCGTGAGGCTCGGCCACCCCCCCCTACCCCTACAAGCATAAGGCACGCCTACTTTTTTCTACAGCCAATCAGTGAGCTTAAAGCTCTGCGCACCCCCACCCGCTGTTTTCCTGCTCGCCACGCCCTACGAGTGCCGTGCTCCAATAAGAGCGCTGCCTTACCTGCGAGCCACGCCCATCCCCCCCACGAATCAAGGGCGACGCCCACTTCTCGATTAGCCACACCCGTTTCCGCCCACGTCCAATTGGCGAGCGTCGCCTTCTCAACGACGCCCACCTCGTGACGTCGATCTCGACACGTCCGTCAACACTGTGGCCTCAAAAGGGTTGTACGGTACTGTGCAGTACTATGTAGGGCCCCCTTGCTGTACTGTACTGAAAAGTACTGTACCGTACTATAGTGGAAATACTGTAGTGTTAAACGTACTGTACAGTACTGTATAAATTAGGCGACGTTTCCAGCAAGGGCATTCATAACACATGGACGAACGGCGCTTCTTCATATGCTATGAAGGGCCATTGTCCCAAACGTCGACTAGACAGTATTATATATTGCACGTTTCGGGCAAACAGCCCTTTGTGCTACGAAGAATGGCCATTGCCCAAAGCGTCAGCTATATTACATTGTCCTCGAATGGCCACAGCGTGTTGAGCTTTTGTTGTTATTTGTGCTTGCACTCCCACTACCAACGCATCAGCAGCAGCAACATCCCCAACTAAATAGCCTGTGGGTGAACTCCCTGGCTGAGCCAATCAGTGCAAACAGCAATCGAGTAGGCGGGACCATGTCGCGCAGTTGTGATGACGTCTTTGCATTCGGAGAAATCTATTGGCAGCCGCTCACGACGCAGCTTTCAATCTGGTACCACAACACACTCCCGCTCAACATTTCAGCCCAACCAGGGGTCAGAGGTGGCTGTTGCTGCGGGCATGTCTTTCTCCAGCTTTGAACAGCAACTATGAACTTTAACCACAACAACTTATAGACACTTCTACACTCCATCATTGTATCCTTTTAAACCCTATCTTTGTCCCATTACTTCACCAGCACTCCTTCCAAACTTCATTCTGCTCTTAAAAATAACACCATCTGTGAGCTGCTGCTATTCGTCCAAGGTTCGTCGCTCTTCATCCTTTCACAGAAAATACCTGTGCAAACTATTAATTCTACTTTTCTTATTTCTGGGTGGTATTGAGCTTCATCCTGGCCCAAATGTAAAGAACTCATATAATTCTGTAGATTTTTCTGGCAGAAAAGGTGTTGGTGTTCTACATGTCAACATCAGAGGGCTTTTGATTAAATTAAGTCAACTAAAACTAGAAGTAGCAAATCTTGACCCGGACATATTTTGCCTAACAGAAACATTTCTCACTCCTGCCGTCAATGACTTGCAGATTACGATTGACAACTACAACCTTTTTCGGCTTGACCGAGGATCTAAAGGAGGTGGAATTGCCATCTATGTTCGTAATACTATTGCATGTTCACCAGCTCACTCCTTGTTTAAAAAATGTTGCTTTGAAGGTCTGGCTCTCAGAATAACTCTCCCTAATAATCAACACATATTGGTAGTGTGCTGCTATAGACCGCCTAGTGGTAAGGATGTTGAAGCTGCATCTGCACTGAGAGAGCTTCTTGGGGGCCTCCCTAAAGGTGAAATAGTTTTAGTGGGTGATCTAAATTGGAATTGGCTAAACCCGCCGGCCGTGGCCACAAATTTTGCAGATGAATTTAACCTGTTTCAATTAATAAATGTCCCCACAAGACCCAACCTAAAAAATCCGGGACAGTCATCTCTGCTTGACGTCCTATTGACAAATGCCCCTCACAATTTCGCACTGACTGGTGTTCTAGGTAATAACCTTAGTGATCACTCCTTCATTTTTGGGGTGAGATCATCAGCCAGACACAAAGCCCCCCCTAAATTGGTTGAGAAGCACTCCATGAGACACTTCAGCATACAGGCATTTACTAATGATGTGCTTCACTCGGATATTGACAAGGTCTGTGATATTCCAAACCTGACTACGGCTTGGGAGACCTTCAGGTACACGTTTCTACAAATTCTTAACAAACATGCTCCGTTGGTTAAATTTAAAACTAAAGGCAATCGTCCACCATGGTTTGATCCTTTGATTACAAAACTCATGAAAACTAGAGACAAGGCTTGGGCATGTGCTCAGAAAAGTAATTTGGTTAATGACTGGCTAGAATACAGGATTTTAAGGAATAGATGCGTCAAAAAAATACGGCATGCAAAAAATGACTACTTCTCTTCTACTCTCCTTGAATCTCATGGAAATGCCAGGATTTTCTGGAAAACAATCAAATGTATCGAAAAAGCATCCAAAACAGATCATCTGCCCGTTCAGCTTAACCGAAATGGGGAATATTTTTCAGATCCCCAAAAAATAGTTGACAATTTTAACCTTCATTTTTCTGAAGCTGGTACCCTATTTGATAATCTATTGGGAGTCACCCCTGCTCATGCAAATTCCTACACCCCTATCTAAACATTAAGCGAATTTAGTTTTCAGCCAATCCACGAAAGTAATGTTCTGAAACAACTGTCCTTCCTCAAAGGGTCCTCCTCTACCGGAGCAGATAGTATTCCCGTCTTTGCTCTACTAAGTGTTGGTCACCTAATATACAAACCTATAGCCCATATTTTCAACCTGTCCATCAAAGAAGCATCAGTTCCTCTAGAATGGAAACATTCCTATGTTCGTCCACTTCACAAAGGGGGCCCTAAAGATGATCCAAATAACTACCGACCTATCTCAATTTTGTCCCCGTTGATGAAAATTTTTGAAAAATTATTGAACTACCAAATTATCAGTTTCCTGTCCGCCAACAATCTATTACATCTAAAACAATCTGGGTTCCGAAAAAAATACAGCACCACATCTGCTGCATTAGACTCTATGAATCACATTTACAGTAGCCTTGATAATAAGCAGTACTGCGCCTGTCTTTTTCTTGACTTGTCCAAAGCTTTTGATACAGTAGACCACAACATCCTGCTTAGTAAAATAAGTTGCCTCGGTTTTTCCGAAAACACAGTAAAATGGTTAAAAAATTACCTCTTTTCTCGCACCCAAACTGTATTCACAGATGGTTGGAGGTCAAACAGTGTTAAGATAACAAAAGGGGTTCCACAGGGTTCCATTCTCGGCCCCCTCTTGTTCTCTCTTTATGTAAATGACTTGGGCACTGAACTGGATTATTCCAGGGTAAATCTTTTTGCAGATGACACGGTACTAATTACTGCTGGCCGCTCTCCGGATGACGTGATTGCTAAGCTTCAGAGTGATTTCAACAAACTACAACATCAGCTAGTTGCTCTTAAACTAGTCCTAAATCCTGCCAAAACCAAGGTGCTATGCTTCTCACCAGGACTAAAGCGGGAAGTTATTTTCCCCAAATTACATTCCTTAAATAATGATCAAATAGAGCAAGTTAAGATCTATAAGTATCTTGGGATCATCCTGGATTCAAAACTGAATTTTGAAGATCACATTGATTATATTGGGAAAAAGACAAAAATTAAAATTGGTTTTCTATATCGACACAAGCACTGCTTCCCCCCTATGTTCCGTTTGGAATTGATTAAAGCTACCATACTGCCTCTACTTGATTACTGTGACATTGTTTATAAATCAGCCCCAAGTACTGTACTGAAGAAGCTTGACTCAATGTATCACTCGGCCTTAAGATTTGCATTGAACTGCCCATATAGGACTCACCACTGTGACCTCTACATTGGGTCAAACTTAACATCTCTGAATGTTCGACGGCTTGTGCACCAGATCTTATTTATTCATGATGTACTTGCAAAAGAATCTGCAGATTACCTGCTGGATCTCATCTCTGTTTCAAAGAACAAATTTGACCTAAGGTCTACACTCATTTACCAGCTTAATATTCCCTATTGCCGTACATATACTGGAGGAAGGGCCTTTGCTATTGATGCCCCCAGGGTCTGGAATGCTGTTGCCAATAAATTGAAACTTGAGTCACTACCTATGAGATCTTCACTCAAAACTGCTCTAGAGGAGTTGTACACCCCTAGCTGCCAGTGCTATTCAGTGACCTAAAATAAAATGTTTCGCTCCAGATGATCGCTACAAAGTATGACCTGTGTTTTGATTTAGTGTGCTGATCTTAAAGGTGGAGTGACTCATGCAGCCAGCTATGGCTGCAGGGTTTTGGTAGTACATGTTGTTTATGCCATTTATTGTGAAAATTCTGTCACAGTTCCTATGATTGCTTTTTCATTGCTTTCATGGCTTTATTTTGGTGATTTCGAAAAGTTTATTGGTTTAGCCATGTTTGTTTGTTGTAGTACAGAGTTAGACTGATGGCCTTAATTTAAGCTGTCTTGTGGTTGTTGTTGTTGTTGTTTGACTTGCATCCCACTGGGATTTTTGCACACAGCGTTGGTGTACGGTGTTTTGTCTGCAATATTTTGCTGTCTTTTCTTGGATTTTCTGTTTGCACTTAGTCACATATTCACTTTAAGATGTTTTTTTGTTCATGTTTTTGTTTTTTGTTTGTTGCGGTTGCACCCGATTCAAGAGCTGAATGGCTCACAGGGCTATACCTAATAAATGAACTTGAACTTGAACCACCACGTCTATCCGCTTGCTTGAATGCCTCCGTATGCCCATCACCATCTTCCATGGCCCGGTGATGCCACAAGCCATCTCCGTCCCGCACACACGCCTTCATCCTTTCATCGCCACGGTGTTCGACCTTCTGTCCATTCCCTTTGGCTGTCATTCTGTTCCCCGTCTCATCCATTAATCGTCTGCCCTTCTCGCCTGGCCAACCTCGCATTTTTCTAAACAATGTCTCTAATTTGACGAGATCTCATCTGGTTAAATGGACGTGCAAATAATGGTTGCTTCAGCCAATTTACCCTGGTTGAAAGTTAATGTCATTTATACTCTTTGGGTCTTTCGGTAAAGTCACGTAGAGAGAAAAATAAACACATTCCTGCGGAGGGAGCTGGTAAGAACGTTGGGTTGCTCGGTCAATGGCCAGGGTCAACGGCGGCGTGGTGTATTCCACAAATATGGCCGACTGTGAGGGCGGGCATAAGCCGGCGTGAGTAGGTTAAACGTTGAGTTGGAAAGGGCACCACGGGGTGACCAGCCCCTCTCCACCCAGCCCCACCCCTCCCACCCCCCACCCAGCCCCTCCCCACCCCACCCAGCCCCTCCCCACCCCACCCAGACCCTCCCATCCCATTTTTGGATGCACGACGGACAGACACAATAATCCCCTGTGGGCTGGTGGAACCAGGTGGTTCCTAGCAGTATAAAAATAATAAATCACGTTTCGATCGCAACACAAGCAATCGTCTTCAGGTGAAAAAATACAGCAGGCGGACTGCTGAGGCAGGAATAAATATAGCGAGGGCTACTGCAGCCAAAGGTTATATAGGTTCGAGATGGGTACAACCCAAGGCTAAGTGGGCGGGGCAAAAGATGAAATTTGCAAGTAAATGTAAAATTGCAGAGCCAGGCATACCTCGGCCATTGTTGCTAGATTAGCATATCAATCTGTTAATGTAACCCCACGGCTACGGTGCTGAAGAAGCCATTGTATTGCTCGAGATTAGAGAGTAGCATGTCAATGTGAGACGGCTCCCGCAGCAGCGGCTGTGTTAATAAGAGATATTCAGCATATTAAACGAGCGCCACCGCCACATTGAGGAACAGCGGCTATGTGAGACATATAGCCCTTTAATGTAAAGACATTTAACAAGGTAATGTAACTCAGAGAGTCGGACATAACTACTAGCATAGGCAGGTAGGATGGAAGCATCACAGCCAATTATGACTTTACCTGGTTAATAAGATCCTTCAAATGATTGCTCAGTTTGTACCCATCTTCTCGGGTGAAATTGTCTGTTTATATATCTGAATAGCTTCATGAACAAATATTTGTTGATAGCCAGTGGGTTTGCATAGTACCTTCGTCTTGGAGAAATAAATTCAATGTGTCCACAGCGTTAAAACAATGATCAGCAACGGCAAAGGTGTTGGTCCTAACGTGTTTCAGATCCGCCTTGTGTTCGCAAACACGGTCTGAGACATGTCGCTTAGTTTCCCCAATGTAACTACTGCCGCAGGCACAGCTTAGTTTGTAGACGCCGGGGTATTGTATGTCAGGGATAACATCCTTCACAGATGGGATCAGATCACAAATTTTATGTACTGTTGAATCCGACCTGGATCTTGTTTGCTCATGATTTTGGAAATAATTTTGGTGACCCCTGCTATGTATGGCAAGGTGATGGTTTCAACAGAGATTTGTTCATGAAGCCATCCAGATATATAAACACACAATTTCAACCGAGATGGGTACAGAGCAATCATTGGAAGGATATTATAAATCAGGTAAAGTCATAACTGACTGTGATGCTTCCATCTTACCTGCATATGCTAGCAGTTATTTACAACTCTCAGAGTTACATTACCTTGTTAAATGTCTTTACATTAACAGGCTAAATGTCTTGCATAGCTGCTGCTCCCTTTTCCTCGATGGGGCGGTGGCACTCATTGTGTAATAGACTGAATCTCTCATTAACACCGCCGCTGCTGCGGGAGCCGTCTCACATTGACATGCTAATCTCTAATCTAGAGCAATACAATGGCTTCTTCAGCACCGTAGCCGTGGGGTTACATTAACAGATTAACATGCTAATCTCTAGAAACACAATGGCCGAGGTATACCTAGCTCTGCGATCTTACATTTACTTGCAAATTCCATCTCTAGCCCTGCCCACTTACCCTTGGGTTGTACCCATCTCAAACCTATATAACCTTTGGCTGTAGCTCTCTCGCTATATTTCTTCCTGCCTCAGCAGTCCACCCTGCTGTATTTTTTCACCCGAAGACGATTGCTCGTGTTGCGATTGAAACGTTGTGATTTTGTATTATTTTTCTATCTACGTGACTTCACCGAAAGACCCAAAGATTATTAATTCCTGCAGTCACAAAAGCTTTAAGTCAAGAATGTCACTTATTTGTGTCAGTCAATGAAGGTCACTTTCGCTTACATACCTCTGAGTGTGAACAGAAGTCGCATTCGTGAACAGATCTCTCGAGGCAATGGATGTTGCTTTGCAAAACACATCTATTCGAGTTAATGGAGATCGCTTTAGCTGATATGGAAGAACGTGAATTGAGGTTGCTTCAGCTAACGGATCTCAAATAAAAGTTAATGCAGGTTGTTAGCCAACAGATCTCCAAGGAAGTGAGTGGTCACTAAACAGATGCTTAATAGTTCTCTCGTGGCATCTGTACTGGTACCAAATGGGTGATGTGACAATAAGACTAAATCAACCAGACCAGCGGACATTGGCAACAACGCAAAACAAAGCAGGGCTACAGGTGAGGTGCAAAATAAAAATCTCTCACTTTATTGGGAAATCGCAGCAATTACAGCACAGACTCCACCACCTACAGTAAATGAGCACACAAAGAGCCCAGGGTAGAGGTGGTGGTCAATAATTCTGACCCACTAGTAACGCGCATTACACGCAAGGGGCTTTTTTTCTCCGGCAACCGAAACGGATTAAATGCCCTCAGATGAGACTGCCGCAATACTTCGCAAATTAAGATTATTATTTTGAACGCACATGGGGGAAGTGAAATTTATTTTAAAAACCTAAAGAAAACAGCCTTACAACAACGCAAAGAGGGGTGCCAATTTTCTCAATCTACACAACCGTGGCCACTTGGACTCAAGCGTAGATATCCGACATTGACTGCACGGTACTGTGCATTCCCGCGCCTCCCAAACGCAAAAAAAATATTTACAGTGCAAGAGACGACGGTTCGACGCTCACACGGGCTGCGCCTCTTCGCGCTCCCTCTTCTCCCGCTTGGCTTTCTCCACTTCCTCCCTGGTGTCCTTTTCCTTCTTGTCCCGTTCCTTGTCCTTGATGTCCTTGTCTTTGTTGTCTTTTTCCTTCTCTTTGTTGTCTTTGTCCTTTTTGTCCTTTTCTACGTCCTCCTTTTCTCGATCTTTGTTTTTCTTTGATTTCTTCCGCTTGTGTTTGTGCTTGTGGCTCCGGTCACTGCCCGAGTCGGTTCCCACGTGCTGCCGTTTGTGTTTGCGGCCTCGCTTGCGCTTCTTGTGCTTCTTGCGCTCCTTCTTGCGACGCTTTTGAGTTAGGCTACCCGAGCTGGGGCTGCCTCCGCCACCCGGACTGGCACTACGCTTGCGCCGCACCCCCGTGACCCCGCGCTCCCCACCGCTCCCATCCCTGCCGCCTCCCCTCCCATCCTCGCTCTCCGAGCTACTGTCGCTCTCCGTCTCATTGTAATCGGGCTCAAACGTGGCCTCGTCGAGACGGCTCAGCTCCTGTGTCGACCCCTCTCGCGGCCGGCCCTTCCCACTGCGCTCGGGCCTGCCCCCCTCCTCTGGCTGTGCCCTCCTCTTGCCGTCTGGGCTGCCCTTGTGCCCCCCATTGGCAGATGCGCTGTCCCTCCTCGCCAGCTTCTCCAATCCCTCAGTCGTTTCTGGCACGGCCGACCCCAGTTTGCTGCTCCCCTCAGCACCTTCCACTCTCTCCGCAGCGGGTGCCGTCATCCTCTTCCCCTGCTCTGCTGGTTCCTTGCTCCTGGCAGGGTTGTCCCCGTGCTCTTCCGTATGGGGAGGTAAGGCCCGGTCGACTTGGCCAACATCGTGCCTCCGCTCAGCTTCCTGCCCCTCATCGGTCACTATCGCATCACCGAAATCGGTGCCCTTGCCGCTTATCACCACCCCCTCCGGCTGCCGGTCCCTACCATCATGGCTGGACACCTTCATCCTATCAGTCTCTCTCTCCAGCTCCTTGGAGCCGGATCTGGAGTCCCCATGGTCATCTCTGTGACCAGAGGATAGCTTCTCGGCAACATCCTTGGCCGCGTCCTGCTGTGGGTCCTCGGGTAGTGCTTCGCTGGAACCCCTACCACCCTGCAGGGCAGGTACTGCATCCACACCACCAGGCTGGCTAACTCGCTCGCCACCCCCAGTGCCTTTGCAATCACCTACGTCCACCTCCTGTTTGATGGCCTCGGCCGGAAGAACCCTCACACCACTCCCAGGAATCCTGTCTACTGTTACCACCAAGGACTCTTCGGTGGGTTTTAGGCCACCAGTGGAAGGCCCGCTCGCTCGCGACGGGGGCAGCGCCCCCCCTGTTGGTCGGCCCTGGTTGAGCCCAGGGACAGCAGTGCCCACGGCACCGAGGGCCCTGCGCTGCGGCTCCTCGTCAGGCTCCCAGTCGTCACGCTCCCACTTAGAACGCGGGATGTGAATCATGACGATCTCATCGGCCGCTGGCGCCGTTGTGTCGTTGTTGAACTCCTCGATCGTCTTCACCACCACACGCCTCGCCGCAGCAGCAATGTCCTCATGCCTGCACGGGCTGCTGTCTCCACTGTTGCAGTTTCACACACGGGTGGGCATGGGCAGGCACACACAAGTACCAGTCATTTACACAAGCATATGTACTCGCCCGTTGAAGAACAGCTTAATGTAATGCTTTATCCATTCATCATCCACTTTCAACATATTTGTGGTAACAATTTCTGTTCACATGGTTTCCTTGTATGGCATCTTAAGATGCTTATGTAGTTAGATGCTTTTAAATACATGTTATTATGGTCATAATATAACGCATCAAACTGGACGTGAGAATCGATTACTTCCAACTCACAATATTGTATCAAACTGGTTGATGGCAACCATAAAGGTTCATGCAAATTATGTAGCTGCTGTAGTTTGCGACAAAAGAGGAATTGAGTATCATACCGAGGCAGATGTGTGACAGTTCATCTAATAATAATGCACAAAGTGAATCGTTACATGCCAAAACTACTAACTTTCATCAATAACATTGCCTAACAAGGGAAAATATATAATAGGCGACATTTCGGACAATGGCCCATCTTCATAGAACATAGAGACAGACAGTGGATACAACATGAGGCCTGATAACAATTACATTAAAAAAATGTTTCTGAATGAACAGTTTTTAAATTGTTATATGAAGTTAATGATTAGTAGTTACAAACCCTTTAATAACCAACATGTATCACTCAAAGTTATATCAGAGTAACTCCTTAGCACAAGTCAACAAAAAACATGTCAAACCAAAACACTTACCATAAAGAAACCTGAATACGCCGGGTGAAACACGTCAAAAACAGCATTGTATTGCTTCATAATTTGCGACAGATGGGGTATTTCTTTTTCTTAAAATAATTTCATGCAACCTAATTATTATGCCCTATTGACAATTACAAGCATTAATGCTGTATTGATCTCAATATACTTTTTAACCATCCACAACTTTTGCTTGTTTAGTTTCTCTCCACCTACCATTGAGCAATGGCCCTTCACAAAGAGACACCCGCCTCACTTAGATCATGTTTATGGCCTCGGTGTTCAACCCAAGCTGGGTTAAAGTGCTCCAACGACAAAGAGATAAGCTCAAAAACCCTGGTCAGCTTGACTCAAGCCAATCATATCCCTCCAGGGTCGGTGAGAGAGACGACTTACTTTTTGGGAAGTCAATAGCGGTCGTCGTACGTACAAAAATAACCTCTTGCCACAGGAATATGGACTATTCACATTACACAAGAATGAAACGACCAACATATATGAGCGCCACCCTGGGGCGTGCTGGGTTGGGGAAAAGCTCGAAGTTTTAAAGAACATGATGGTGCTTACCTGGACTTATCGATCGCCGCCACCACTGCCCTGGCGCTGCGGTTCTTCTCCTTCCCCTCGGAGGCGCCGTCCGTCGGTGGTGCCCCTTCAGCTGAGCTGGAGAGCTTGCGCCCAGTGTCACGGTTGATCTTGATCTTCTTCGGCTGCGGTGCGTCAGCAACAACAGAGCCCTTCAGCCTTTCACCTGCCTCCCCAGTCGGGCCACGGGCCTTCTCCGGGCCTCCCTGGAACCCTGGGCCACATGCCGCCCCCACCGCTGCCTCCTTGGACGACGCGCTCCTCTCCTCCGGCGAGCGTTTGCGCTTTTCAGACTTTCCGTCTCCTGCCTTGGCGTCGGGCTTCGAGCTCCTCACTGCCTTCACATCCTCCGTGATGGTGCCGGATTTCTTATCACTGTCCTTGCTGCTCTTGGTTTTGTCGCTCTTGGGTGCGTGGTGCTCCTTGCGCACATCGTCCGAGCTATGCTTCACTGTTTGCCCCTCGCGTTCATAACGCCCTCCCATCTTCTTGCCTGTGTCGGAGCGCTCCCCCTTCACAGCTGGCGCCAGCTGCGACCGTGAGTTCTCGCTCTTATAATGGGTGTCCTCCCGCCGCGAGCCAGAGCTGTTCTTGTCTTTCTCCACCTCCTTGTCGAATGGTTTGGCAGATGATCTGTCTGAGTACTTGTCTTGGCCCGAAGCTCCCGATCGATCTTTCCTCGATGACTCACTGCTCACTTTGCGCTTGGACTTGTCCGACTTTGACTTGGGTTGCTTGTCCCGGCGGTCCCTGTCGCGGTCCCGTTCGCGGTCTCGGTCACGTTCCCGGTCACGTTCTCTATCTCGGTCAAAGGATGATTTGTAGCTACGTTCGTCCATCGGTTCATCACGCACGGGCGTAGCATCTCGGCTGGTTGGTGCCAGGAGCAATCCACCACCACCACCCCTGCTGTCTCCGTGCCCATCTCCTGAGCGGCGGCCGTCTCCTCGCGACAACCGCCCGTGCTTGCTGCTGCCACCGCTGCCGCCGCCGCCGCCGCCTCCTGCGTCGGTGCCACTGCCCTCTCCGTCTCGGCCACTCCGGCGCTTGTGATGTTTCTTGTTTTTGCTGCTGCTGCTACTGCTGCTACTGCCACCAACTCCTCCACTGCCATTTCCACCACCACCGATGCCACCACCACCACCTCCACTTCCCCCACTGGATCCGATGCCACCCCCACCGCCACCCCCACCACCACCCCCCCCCACCACCCCCACTACCACCACCTCCACCGCCCCCACCTCCACCGATCATAGTCATGCCAGACTTTTCACGCGCCACCTGCACTGTCACTTCCATCAGTGGCTTGATGACTTTGGGTGGCTCCATGAGCGGTTTGACTAGCTTGGGCACCTCTCCCTGTCCCGGGGGTGCCATCGGCGGCTTCAGGAGGGAGGGCAGGGGGAGCAGCGGGCCCTTGCACAGACGTCCATCCCGAAACATGAGGGGCTCTGCGTGAAAGAGTCTGCCCCCACCCCCTCCTCCCCTCCCTCCCATGCCCCCCCCACCAAGGTGACTAGGCAGGCCTACTCCACCCCTCATGGGACCAAGGATGCCCATTCCACCCATTCCGCCCCCTCCACGCCCGGGGAGCATCGGTCCGCTCCCCACTCCGCCGCGCATCATGCTGGATGGCCCACTCCTCCCTCCGCCTCCCAGAGCGCCCATGCGCCCAGCAGCCTCGGGGCCATGGTCCCCTCGCCGGCCGTGCGGAAATGGTGGTGATCGCTCACGCCGGATCAGCTGATTGTGCGGCACAAGCCCCGAGTAGTGCTCCGGCAGCTCCAGGAAGCGGTCGCGATGCACAGCGCCACCGCCACCACTGCCAGGTACCACTCCGCTCCCGCCCGGTGGCAAGGGGCCGCTCCCTGGAGGACCCCCGCCCTGCTGAGTGGGTCCCCCCGGGGGCACCGGGCCCCCCAGACCGGGGCCCGGACCCAGCCCCGGACCCAGGCCGGGGCCAGGACCGGCGGTGGGCGGCGTACGGGGGGAGCGAGACCGAGATCGTGAGCGGCGGCCCGGGAATGACTCGCCGTAGTAGTCCTTGACCTGCTCGTACCACTCGCGGTACTCTCGCTCCCACTCGCGCATCTCACGGTTGTAGGGTTCGTTGCGCGCTTCGTGCGCACGCTGCTCGTAGTAGTCATGGTAGCGCTCGTAGTACGCGCGGTCGTACTGCCCCGGCGGTGGCGGCGGCCGCCGGTAACCACCCCGAGGGGGACCCCCGCGCGGACCCCCTCCTCTTCGGAGGCCCCCTCCCCTCACATCACCCCTCACTTCACCCCGCACGGGGCCCCCCCGAGGAGGCCCGCCCCTCAGCATGGGCGGTGGTCGGAAGCCGGAAGGCCCCATGGAGCGCGAACGCGAGCGGGAGCGGTAGGCTCCGTGCCGGGGCGGCGGGGGCGAGCGGGAACGAGAGCGGTACGGGGCGAAGGACCGCGAGCGAGAGCGGTACGCACGCCCGCCCCGCCGGCGCCCGTAGGCCGGGGAGCGCGAGCGGGAGCGCGAGTAGGAGCGTGAGCGAGAGTACGAGCGGTGCGAGCGGGAACGCGAGCGAGAGCGCGAGCGGCTATGGGAGCGCGAGCGAGAGCGAGAACGGGAGCGAGCCCGGGACCGGGACCGGGACCGCGAGTATGAACTTCGCGAGTACGAGGAGCGCGAGTAGGAGCGCGAGCGGGACCGCGACCTCGACCTGCAGCACACACACACACAGACACATTCCCCATTAATTCTCATGCACATGCACAGCACTGCTTTTCAATCCACTGCAGGATAACTGCCTTCCGACACAGAGTTGCTCGTCGAGTTTGTTTGGCCATATTTCAACAAATTATCGAGTGCGGGTTAGTGAAGGGAGTGCCCAGGACAGATTCAGATATCAATTACCGCTGATTTTAGCTGTGGCTGGGAATCAAACTCATAGGGTTCAATGCGCTAACCAATGTGCCACTGCTCCACTCCAATACTCAAATAACAATGACAAAGGCTGTAATAGAGCAACTACTCTAAATGTCAGCACAGTACAGCACCACCTCTTTCTCTGCCGCGCTGTCTACACACACCACATCAGGTACTCAGCGAAGGCCACACAATACGTTCAGATAGCATTAGTCCAAAACCGTTTCTCACATACACAAAATCTCCGGACCATAAATTTTGGAATTATAACGACTGTCATGATTTAAAGACGCAAGTTGCGAATCAAATCTTTTTTTTATGCTTTCCAACATGAACGAGCTATCAGTATCTGTAATATTGGGTCACCACAGCACTCGTAAAGATACATTAAACTTTTGGTTAAAGATCAACTTGGGAGATGCGCTTACACCTTCCACAAATGGAAGGCCAAATAATCGCTGTGCTGTGGTGAAGTCCAAATCATCAAACTTCACTGACGATTGCACCTTCCATGCAGATCCTGGTGGTGTTGCTGAAATCCAGTCTACGGCTGCCTACTTGGATTGGTTGAGAGAAAAATAACTTTTAACTATAACATCTTTCACAACTGTTTCTTTTCAATCCTGCCATAAGAAAAAAGTACAAAATTTGTATTGCTATTCGGGACATACCTTAAAGAACACCAGCCAAATCATAAAAGTTTTTTTGTTAAACTTAGCGGAAAAAAAATAGGCCGCGAAATGGATAAGACATTTTAGCCAAAGAGCGATGTCACGTGCACCGTGCCTCCCCATGTCATGACGCGTAACATCATCCTGTGACACAATGCATCACGGGCTGTGACGTCAACTTCTCGTGCGGCTGGACAGTTAACGTTTTTATCGCTAATCAAATAATTCCGAGGACAAATCCAACAAACGAGATTTCCTCATTTTTCTGCATCGCATTTTCTCAATCCTCCAGTGATGTGAATTCATCGTGATGCAATATCTATTGTGATATACCTATGTCTAAATCTGCAGAGTTCAAGCCATGTATCATGAGGATTAAGAATCGACATTAACCGATGTTACATTTAGTCCATGGGCCTGAGAAAAAATTGATACCAAATATTAGCAGCACTCATTAATTTATAAAGCAAAGAGTGGATTATTTGATTACCCACTTATTTGAAAATGTTATCGTGAATCACTATTGTTGTCCACAATGACGTTGGAAGCAATAAGGTTATGCTGCCACCTCAGGTGGCACCGACAAGTGAAACATCTGGTCTGGACTCAAGGACCGATTGTGTGTAAAATCCCAAACACACACCCTGCAACCGCAAAACCGCCAAAGAGTGGCACGTGGCAGAAATTAAGTGTGGCATCAGCCCCGTACCTGGACAGTGACCTACGCCGGTCGCGCTGTATCTTCTTGTACTCAAGCAGCTGCTTGGCAAAATCGTCGGTCATCTCATCCAGTTTTGACTTCTTCTCTCTGGAAAGTGGAGTGTACGCATGGGAAATTCATCAGGCCATCATAAGCAGCCACGTAATTATTCACCTCCTTATTGATGTTGACTCATAACGATTCGGCGGTTACAATTATATTCAAATAATTGAGTTTCTATACTGATTGTAACCATCTGGTTTCTATTTCTTTTTTTATTGCTTTCTCGATTTTGTAAGCCTAAATGTAACATTAACATATAATTTGCATATAGTGGGAATAATCCAAAATCTATTTTTTTACACAATTCCATTCACGAGGCAACAAAATGTAGTAAATTTAATAAAAGTTGGAGGAGACCGAGACGCCGGAAAGAAAATGATGTTTTGGAAGAATTGAGAGAGAGAGAAAGTAAAGCCCCATTAGGATCGGATGGCAGCCAGGCAGGAGATACGAGATGAAAGGTCAGGGGTAAACGAAGGAAAGGAAAATAACATTTGGGTATCGTCAGTAAATAAATTATGCTTGTGCAATGGTAATGCAATCTTCTAGAATGTTATAATTTATCTTTTTCACAGTAGCCTCGCAGACCACCAGGGGGTTTCGTGGACCACAGGTTGAGAACTGCTGTTCAAGAAAACAGAGCGGAAATTGGCCGATTCTTCCAACTGGGTAAAACATATTTTTTAGGCTGCGACGCCAACAGTGGCTGCCTCACAGGCAGCGCTCGTTTTTAAAACCGCAGCAGGGAGACTGTGCTGGGCCGAGTTGACCCGCAATCGATATTTAAACTCACTACTACCAGTTTAAAGGATGTATAGCGAGATATGTCTTTAGAAAAAAAATGAGTGATGATGGTAGCATGTGTGAACACGCACTCCTCCAGCAGACGCCGCTGCTCGCGGTAGAATTCCTCCTTGCTAAGCATCGGCGGGGTTGGGGCGCTGGGGGCCGTCACCACGGTGCCTGGCGCGACAAGGGGCCCAGGGGGTGGCGGCGCCATGGGGGTACCCCACTGCGGCATCACAGGCATCATTCCCTGAACGTGCGACTGGTATGAAGGCGCGTTAGGCTGCGGAGGTAGCACGTAGCCCGGCGGCACCATGTGCTGTCCCGGCGGCAGATAGTGCGGGTAGCCGAGCGGTGGCGGCAAATTTGACGGGAGGGCCATGGGGGGCGGCTGTTGGTAGTGTGCGGGTGGCAAGAGATGCTGGTACATCGTCTGCGGCGTGAGACCCATCGGGAGGGAGGCCTGCGGCATCCGAGGCAACATGGGCCTCTCAACGTTGGATGGGACGATCCTCAGCGGAGGCCTGCAACAGTCCGGGCATGCGGGAAACACAAGGCATGCTCAGCTGCTGCGCACTGCAAGGCACGTCAGGTCTCACAAGAACAAACAATCCACCAAAATGTTGGCCGTTTCCCTTCTGCGGGCCGTTCTCCTCAGCCTCCGTCGCTCTGCCCAGCCCCTGACATGTTTGTTCCCTTTGTCAGCCTTTGTGAACTTGTCGCCACCTGGGTACCTCCTCTTTCCGCCTTCACCCCAACATCTTCATCTGGAGCTATCCATGGTCATTTCCAAAACTCACCACACCTCTTCCACCCTTGACCCCATTCCTGCCACCTTGTTCCTTGCAAACTCCTCCCCTTTATCCTTCCCTACCTTGTATTCCTTTTAACTCCTACCTTTCCAAAGGTGCATTCCCCTCTACTTTCAAATCTATTATTTTTCCACTCTGGAAAAAACCTTTCCTTGACTAATAATCCTGGCAATAATCACCCTACATCTCATCTGCCTTACTTCTCTAAAATTCTATAACCTCTTTTACATAACCGGCTCTCACTCCACATTTATTCAGATCTTTAATTTCAGTTCAGTTTTCGCACTCTTCGTTCCACTGAAATAGCCCTTCTCAATGAACCGAACCATCTTGAAAATTCCTTCCAGGCCGGCCTTTCTTGCATTCTCATTCTTCCTGACCTTTCCTTCACCTTTGACACTATTGATTACCCCACTTTTTCCCCCCACTCTCCAACCCGGCATCTCTGCCCCCCCGCCCTCTCCTGGCTCAAGTCTCAGATGTTTTTTTCTCATACTTCCTCTCTCCTTCAATCACTATATTTCTGCTTTCCTCATAATTAATTTGCTGACGATACCCACATCTTATTTTCCTTTCCTTAATTTACCCCTGACCTTTCCTCTCGTATCTCCTCCTGCCTGGCGGCCATTCGATAATAATGGGGCTTTACTTTCTCTCTCTCAATCCTTCCAAAAATCTTTTTCTTTCCGGCCTCTCGCTCTCCTCCTCCATTCCCAACCATCTCCTTCCCTCCTCTCTCTTTCACTCCTCTTTCCTCTGCCCTCAACTTTGATGTTACCTTCGACTCACTTTTTCCACCAACATCTCCACTACTCGCTTGCATCTGCCGCTTTCATCTGTTAAACAGGAAAACCCGCCCTCTCATTTAAATTTTTGCTGATGAACTCCTGGTTTATTCTCTGATCTTTAGCCATCTGGACTATTGCAATGCTCGACTTCTTGGTCTCCCTGCCTCTGCCCTCAAGCTCCCCTTTAATTCCCACACTTCAACTCTCCTCTTTCAACTCAACTGGCTTCCACATTTGCTAGAATGCTGTCTTTTCAAATACCTGACGCTCATCTTTAAATCTCTTCATGGTCTCGCCTCTCATCTCCTTCCATGTCCCCACCTCTCTTCCTCTTCGTTCACAATCTTCTGTCTCTC
Source organism: Lampetra fluviatilis (assembly GCF_964198595.1). Taxonomy (NCBI): domain Eukaryota; kingdom Metazoa; phylum Chordata; class Hyperoartia; order Petromyzontiformes; family Petromyzontidae; genus Lampetra; species Lampetra fluviatilis. The sequence goes on along the minus strand of NC_136279.1, from coordinate 17,763,432 downwards.
TCTGTCCCTCAGTCTCCCTGTGCCCAATTCTGTTTTCAGTCCTTCTGTCTCCTTACACCCCTCCACTAGAATAAACTTCCCTTGTACATTAAGTAGTTCTCCTCCTTAAACTTACCTCTTCTTTTATTGGAAAATGATCTTCCCCTTCTCTCAGTCCTCCACTCCTTCCAAATTCCTCCTCTGCTCTTTCGTGATCCATAAGTACCCTCTATTGTTGTCACTCATTCTTGAACATTGTACACCCCTGTCAACTACATCATCATTCCATTCTGTCATCATTTTGTAAAATATGCCAAGCACCTTGAGTGAAAGCGCTCTATATATATCAATTAGTTTATCAGTGTACGGGATGCAGTCAAACTTACCCAAGCCTGGAAGGGGCTTGGACGGAGCCCAACATGGTCATGCCCGGTCTGCCGTGATGCACTAAACACAGATTACATTACACTCAGTCAGTTCCTCAATTTATACCAGGTGAGAACCTTAATAATAAGTGACATCGGTGACCATTTGCATAAGACAGTGGAATAACCCCTTTTTATTTTAAGGCAGTGTTCATAACAAATTTACTCTGGTGTTCTCTATTTTAAGGCAAGGTTAAACAGGAACGAGGAGCCAAGTTTTCTTATCATTAGTGTTTGTGCTCCTCTGCAGCACAAAACCCTCAGTTTTAAAATCGCTTGCCAAAAACATTCATTAACACACAGCGGTACGGAGACTGTCTCATTGCTCCGTACGACTACACGGAGCCTATTTACCTGCAGTGTACGCCATGGTTTGGTGGTGAGCCAGTCCCTGTCCAGAGGGTCCATGGTGCACAACCATAGGCAACTGTACAAAGAACACACACAGTAATCCCTCATTTCGCCTTATAGACCACAGAGACATGTTAGTACCTATAATGCCAGCGCGGCATACAAGAGGATGGTGTAATCACCAACGCCTACACAGAGCCGCCTTTTTTCCTCCCCAGTGTTCATGTTTAGACACTACAGTTATTTCTGGCTGGGCTGATATCGGGAAGGGCTAAGACAGGTTTACCTAAGTTTTTGCACTGAAGTTCTGGCACACAGTCTGGAACTGAAAAGAAGACTAAGATTGTAGCACGGTGCACGTAACACTCTGCACCATTCATATTTTGAAGGATGTACGATGATGTGAATTACATAGACCACATACCATTGAAGAGAAAACCCATAGAAACATGCGAGCCCTAGCAAACCTGCACGTTCACTGGAGCCACATTATTTACCCACTTTGGTCTCCATGGAAAGGTGTGAACTACTTAAATGCCCATGACTATAAAACAATATTTGTCACTGTGCACCATGTAACATGACTGAGATTATTACCTTGCGATCTGATGCACCGTGGGAGATGCTGTTGGCGGCAGCAGGTCCCGCAGAAGCTGCAGAGCCAAGGCGGCCTCTGTCCACATCGCTGGGTCACAACAATTAAGCGCGAAACGTCAAAGCCACATTTCAATGGTAAGGTTTATTCTCCATCAAAGCACAACCACCCTGGAACTTCTCGTAGAGCAGTACTCGATTTACCGACCATAAAAAAATGATGACCCGTGTCTACTCCCAACCAACATTTCAATTAATAACCTTCCACGTGCTGGTCTTGTGACGTGTCACACTCAAGCCCACTTTACTTGACAGTAAATACAATGCATACAACTTACGCATGTTCTCTGACCAATGTGTTCCTATTTAAAACTATAAAAAAATACTATTTTTATTTTAACAGGTAAGGCCCATTGAGCTATATAGTCTTTTTCAGAAGCAACCTGGCCATAAATGATAGCTCAACAAAGTGGCTTATCATGTGGAAACTTAGAGCAGCCAAATAGTCTAAACGCATGTTTCTGAATGTGGAGGGAAAAACCGGAGGAACCGGAGAAAAAAATCCACGTGACCACGAGGAGAACATGCAAACTCGAAATATACAGGCATCAGGGTCGGGATCACGCCCACAACCTCCTGTATACCAGGTGAAGTAATACATCCAAGCATACACCTCTATGCATGGGTTCCTTAACCTGGTTATGATAAAAGGCAATGAACAAGGGCTAACAGCCTAGAGATTCAAAGACACAAAGGACTCACGTTTTATCGCTGTCCATAGCACTGGCAGCAACTGCTCCAGAGGATGCGCTGCTGCTGCTGGCGGCAGCAGTGGTGGACGCCACGGACACGGTTGCTGGAGCTGCCGAAGAAGGCAATCCTCCTGTGCCAGCTGGCAGCCTCCCCGGCTGGGACGTCTGGTTGGCTGGTGGGGCTGCAGAGGCTACGGCCGCCTGGGCACCCTTGCCCTGAAGGCCAGGCCGCCTCATCTTTCGGATGTATCCGGTTTCATTCCCAAAGTTGTTGACAGCCTGAGGGTAAACATTCACATACATACGTACAGATTAGTATGTACACATGTAAACATACCCATACACACAAAAAGATCCCCCATAAAGCCTACAGGCTGATAGGGCAAATGCCATTTGTGAGCATCTAGGAAGATTGGCAAAGCGCACGAGGGAGCGATGTGGCCAACACATCTGGTCTCCTTTGGCTCTCCAGTTGCTCGTGTTTACACACTGCACCAGGTACTCAATTAAGGTCGAGTCAAACAAGCTGAGGTGCAAGGGCCAGTTCAGATATTATTGCCACCGACATTAGTCATGGCTGGGATCCCAACCCAGATCGATGGGTTCCTAGCAGTGTATTATTCTCTTTGCCACGGCGCACTCCGACATATACAAAAATAACAAGTCGCCATTCACCACTAAGTGCCAGTGACGTTACCGCAGCGATTGTGCCAGGCTAGCTGCACTGAGGCCACGAAAATTATCGAAGGCTTACTGGCAGGTCATGAGACAGATCGAGCTGTTATGGGTGAGATGAACAGCAGTAGCACCTATGTTCCCGACAGAGACAAAGCAGGGCCCTCCACGTACTGTAACGCACCTACGCAACACTCACCTGGCGCAATACTTTGTTGGCGATGAGCGCATCGGGCGAGACGTCACTCTGGTGGCACGTAGGGCACGTGTGATCCTCCGAGTCGAGCAGCACTGTGCGAACACCTGCAACGGAAAAATGGTCAGTGGGCTGAATGGCGTTACCTGCATTTACGTGGGAAAATATGCGAGATCCTGGTTTGAATTTGCACCCAGTTGCCCGAGCGTGCTGCAAGAACTGCATGGAGTTGGTAACATGAGCCAACAATGGCAACCAGCTGCCCTCCCTAGAGTCCATGTTTTGCCCCCATTTGACAATGATGGAAGGACATATGCTGTGCTCTCCACAATAGCCTTCACTACAGTGCTATGACAGGCCTGACCGTGATTAATATCTATTTTTATGAAATCTATATTCTTTCAATTAAGTGAATTCCCGATCTGAGAATTAAACATTTCAGTTTGACCGCCATACGACGCACTTATCTCTGAAGTAGGCTCCGTGGGAATGTACATCACGGAAGTGTGGTAAAGAGGTCACTTGAATGCATGTCAGAAGTAGTTTTGTGATGATGTTCTTCCATGAGCTCTTAGAAACGGTGGGGGGTAACGCACTGCTCTGCAATAGTTCCGATAAATATTTTGTCCCATGGGGTAACTGTGGAGCCTGGAAGGGAGCGCGCGATCACCGCGCCACCACTCACAATCGTCGCAATAACTGTTTCCGCAGCAAGGGATGACGACGGCGTCCACCATGAGGTCCTTGCACAGGAGGCAGAGCAGCTCGTCCGGGATGGGGTCCTCATCCGATGACGAGGACGACTGCTCAGTGACAAACGGGGGCTTTTCCTTCTTCCCCACAGCATATGCCTGGCTGCAGTGCCCAATGCATGCACGAATATTTATGACTTTTTTTAAACCAGTCAAATTACATTCACGTACGGTATGTTACATTAACAGAGAAAACACACGAGACAACAAATAATTGACTTTGGATTGAATCACAACCCTAAATTGTCATACTTCATCGAAGAGCTCAGTGGCGAATCATTATGCCAAGTATCATTCACACTTTCCTCTGAAAAATATAAACAACTTAAATTTCCAACAGCATTTCAGCATCTTGAGATACAGCTGCAATTTGATGTTGTATACAAATTGTAAATGGAAATTTGAGTACACTAATCAATAGCTTGGTATCCCAATCTAACTTCTCATTGGCAGGGAAAGCAATGCCTACATGTTAGCATAAGGGTGCCTTAGTGTACACCTCAGCCAAGGCAAGCATTCATTCCCTGCATTTTTGAGCCTGTGCACTGCCCTACCTAGCTATTAATAGCTTCTAAAACACAACCTAATATTCATAACCAGGAAGCCTTCAGATCGCACATTCATGGGGTCTTCAATGCAAGTAACCATGTCTGCAAATTCATACCAGCGTGTGGAGTACGGAACTGATTCTCATACTTCAATTCCACACTGCACAGATGCCAACCATCCCTGCCACCCCTGAGTGTGAATGTGCGCGACTGTGCAGCACTCACGCGTCGATGGTGGGCACGGCGTACTTCCCCGTGTTGGTGAGCATGACACCCTTGATACTGGGGTCATTGACCTCGGTCATGAAGCTGAGTGGAATGCCGGTGCTCTTCTTGAGCCTCGGTACTGATTCATAGCTCTTCTCCTGCTGCACACGCCACGTACACACACGTTTCGATGCATTGTCTAGATCCCGGCTCGGCTTTATATGATTCACAGATTGTTTTGCCATTGTGGTTCAAGAAGAATACAGATTTCAAACTTTCCAATCAACCCAATTGCAATACAAATTTGGACCCAATTCTGACTTTTATAATTCAATCGATATAAAGCTTTAGTATACATTTATTTTAAGCAATCATCTATAACATTTATATGATGCATTTCCCACTTCAAGTCTTCGCATTCAATTCCTAGCATGTCAATTGTGTTGGCGGACACCCATTTTAATTTAATTGTTGGAATATCCGAAAACAATGACATGAAAAGGAGCATAACAGTTTCTATAAAATATAGCTACCAACTGCCTTTTTGCCAACATATCAATAAAGTCAAATAGTACAAAAGACGGCTCCCACTAAGTCACATTTGCTGCTACACTTGTAGGTCACCACTCATCTGACTGAACAGCAGACCAAGATAAATCATCTTTGATTTCAACATAGAATCCTGTAAAAAAACTCTTCTAATCTGTAAAAAAGACACATTCGTGCATTTGCTTTGCAAGGTTAAAGCATCATATTTATGACCAAAACCAAACTCAGTTCATCAGACCTAGCGCTGCCACGCCATCACATACCGCGTTCAGCGGGCAATTCTTGATGTAGTGGCCTGGCTTCAAACACCGGTAGCAAGTATAGGAGGATGGCGGAGGGCCTAGCGACTTCTTCACGTAGCTGTTTGTGGAGAAAGAATCGTTTCAAACACAGCCGGCCACTCGACACATTCCCCGAGACAAATCAAAGAGAGGTGTGAGAAATGTAAACACGTATTTGCAATCGCTTACTTCACGGGATCGTAATCCTGGCCAGACTGGTTCATCACGGCTTTGATTTTGTCCTCTTCTGACGCATTGGCTTCGGCGATGTTGGCAGTCTGACGAGCAACCGAACACACACGTGTCTAGTGCAGGCGTGGTGGTGTGGATGGCACAATCCGCCACATGCTGCCCAGTGGCACCGCACTGCACTGACCGGGCACCCCAGCTCACCACAGGAACTAGCTCATTGGCCATGCCTACCAGCTCTCGCTGGTTAAAGTGTGTTAGCAGTGGCCGCCCTACTCCGTAACAAAGCGGCTGTTTTGGACAAGCTTCGGGTGTGGCGAGTGGCGGTGCAACTCCGGTGATGTAACGAACAAGGCTGCTATTGCGCGTTTGGGATGTACCTTAATGAGACGTGCCATCGACAATGATGACGTAGGATCATCGATCTGTTGAAGGAATTGCATAAAGTGAGAGTCGGTTACCAGTTGCATTACACAGTACCCTGTGGACGTCACTGCACGCAGAGCTACCAAGTCGACTTGTGCGTCCGTCGTCACATCAACATTTTTTTTAATGCAACCTTCGGTTTTGCAGTTCCGGTGGTGGTTTTGCAAGGCATGCAGTCCCAGAAGCCAAAACACCCACCTCGGTCTTGTGTGGACAACCCTATACTCTTCCAGTTTCAAGCGTGCGGCATTGCCTAAATTTAGGCAGTAACCACAGCGTATTTGTATTTACAATATGCCAATAATGTACCACTCAAAATTACATAAAAGGCTATTACTGTATTACTTCAATTATGTTTCTGCTAGGTGAGCATACGTAAAGGCATACACATGGAATCACCACTCAGACATCAAGCAAAACACACAACACAGGCACACAACACGCTCACTCACCCAAATAAGGCTGCGGACACAAACAGGTTTCTATTGAAGAGTAACGTGAACAATGCCTTGTTCAAAAAATCCAAATTAGCAAATGGCTCTGTGCTGCATCAATTCAGCTACATTTAATAACAGCCGAACAAGTATACTTATTCTACAACTTGTGCAGATCCTTTTTATCCTTGTTTCTAGATTGAGGTTATCTGATCAAACTTGAAGGCATGCAGCATCTGTGCCACTGGAACATAACAATATACACCTTTTAGGCGAATATAGCAGCAGAGATGGCCGCAACTACTAATTAGATCGCTCTTAATAAATATATTTATGGGGCTTGTATATGCATTTGCGACAAAGCCGTGGTGTGAGCACGACACGACAATCAACCAAGGAATACTTCGTCACTGCACACAGAAGAGTGATGCCACGCAGCACCAGGCAGCGAGTGCCAGAGGTGGTGGCGACAAGTGGGGATCCACTGCACACAGCCTCACGATTGTGAAGGGGTCACCCCAACCACAGCAACCGCTGTACCGACACATGTTCGCCCGTGACAAATGCTGGCGATGACAAATGATGACGGCAGCCTCAGTCCCTACACCCAACTAAATGCTCGCCTAATGCTCACCATTGAAATTCCTACACTGCAATTTTGAGTGGTCCCATTCACAAGAGAACATTGCGGGAATAGCTTTAGCTTCTTTTTGAAACAAGCCCTGGCCTCAGCAAAGGACAATCAACAGGAAAGACACCCTTCCACGACTCTTTATTACTTTATTTGCATGTGACACAACACAGTACTGTCGGGTTTTTTTTTTACCCCGTGATTGACCGCGACGGGCAATGAAGCAACAGTCATACAGTGGCGAGGGGGGAGGCACATTTGGCTGCGGCATTCTCACAACTGCACTGCGATCGGCAGGGCTGGGACGAGGCGGATGAGACGGGGGGAACTGCGCGCACGCGTCTCAGCGCGGCAACAGCTGTGGGTGATCGGTGTGGCTCATGCAGAGCGCCGTGCACGAGAGCCACCTCAACATTCTCGGCGCTTCGTGAACGCAAACACTGGACGTTACATTTGCACGGCAACAAAATGCGCGAGGTAAATAAACGAGGCACTTTTGTGCATACTGTGATTTAAATAAAAGCACGCATCCCAACACATACGGTACAGGTTACCAAATTCAGGCCACGTCTCGTCGAAAAGCTAGAACGTGCCCAAGGTACACATGAAGGTGAATGGTGTCAGCACAAAACGTTCCCACCAGCCTCCCATCCCCGTGCAAGAGAACACATCGGTAAAAGTCATACTTTTGACGTCATGCGACTGTATTCGTTATGATTAAACGTCAGTTTGATAAAGTGCTTCTAGGTTCAGGCAGGCAGATAATGAGTCGCCATAGTCATTGGGTAATTCTATGAATACTTTTCAAGTATTAACCCACTCTCAATAATCTTTATTTTTTTTCCACACCAAGTAAACCATATAGACTGCAATCTCATATCATGTTGTTTTTTTACCAATGTTTTGAAGCAACACAAAAACCTCCTGTTAGGCTCTTGGAATTCAACATTAAGAGTACTCGGTATCCTGCTGCAGGATTACATACACAGAGGGGTTCACTTGCAAAGGAAATCAGGTATTTGCACAACACAGCTCACAGGAATTCCACAAGCTGCATTGGTAGCACAGCATCAAGATCAAAATGGAATGTTTAGATCTTCATGCGATTACTCATAAATACATCACATTAAGATTGCAACTTAAAATAAACTGCAGTCTTAAGAGAGAATAAAAACAATTAGTCCTGTAAGATGCTTTTGTTGACACAGAACCTTATGTCATGATAGCATTTATTTGAAAATGTGGGTCACACTCAGGTCTTCAACTCCTAAAGGAAAAACAATATTGAAAGCCCCCTTCCCAGTGTGCGTGATGTTCTCACAAGCATGTGACTATATGTGAGTATAGGCAAAGGAGGTAAAGAGAAATAGAAAATACTTATGTTACATACTGCTTTTGCTGGGCCGGGATCTGATCGCTCTCTAGAAAACACAAAAAAATCGAATCAGCATGTGTCTTGGAAGTCAGGGAATGCACGGTTCTACACCTACAACATCACATTGTACGTATTAATTTAAGCACGAAAATACAACATCCCAAGACTACACAGAAGTGGAGGGGTAAACATTGTGGAAACAGGTGAATGAAAGCACGAGGACACGCGCGAATTATTAATGTAGCTACGTTAGGAAAAAAAAATTATCATGGGCAGGAGTACACAGCCGAAGCATCTACGAGTGGGGTAACAATTCCCCCCCCCCAGATGCATTTCAATGTTGTAGTTCAATTTGAGAATCAATTAGTTTTTAATACTGTGGTACATCCCGACAGCCTCTTGTGACTGGAGGGGGTCTAAAATATTCACGATACAGCACACAAATAGGGTTTATTCTTTTCTGCTGTAATGCTGTAATTTGGTCTCGTAAGCCCTGCAACCACTAAAAATTACATGTACCGCAACGGCAAATTGTTATTGAATTTAATCGTAACCCTGACTTATGGGCAATGAAAATACGAAGGAAGCAAATCGTTACATGCCCATGGCACCATGTAATTATATTTATTACGAGAGTGTACTGTGTTTACATAATAGATAGGGGTTGGCAAGTAAGGTCGGGTTCCATCCAACAATGCCTCAAGTTAAAGAGAATTGGTTGTAGCTAGAAGTTATTTGAACACACTTCATCCGCACACTGGAAAATTAAATGATTGTTATTAGGGACAACCCAAGCCATTAAATGGCCAATTCAATAGTTGTGCCCACATACTGATAGCGTAGGATTCGGTCTACATTCATTTACACAACGTGCACAGAGCATAAAATCAATGCGTGTTCGCCGCAAAGGGGACATTAATTAATCATGAATGTGTCTGTTTCGTTATGTCAAACAAGTCATATTTAAGTCAATGGACATTCTGGACCACAACGTAATTAAAGTCATCATTATCAGCCATGGTCTATTCATTGTTGGATGAAGATGTTCATTTACTACCAACCCCTGCGGTCTTGCGATGTCAATTCATCACACTCCTGTATGATCTAATCTCATCACTCAATCTCATTGAGATGGAATTTTGTCACCAGTCTCATCCATCAGTCGTCATACTCCCTTCTAGCAATGTGTCCTGCACCCAAGCCCACCTGCTTTGCTTGATAATGTGACATGTGTAATTTACAGATATTCCACAATATACAAATCCCCATACTTTTACTTAATACTATTCAGCTTTATTTTGTCAGTGTAGAAGTGTGTGACCCATGTCATAGCAGTTAACATAAGGACTTAAAACTTTCAGTCAACAAATAATGTTTGTTTTCATTGGTATCAAGGTTCACTTTAATAATTGCTCTAGCTATATATTGTGTTGTTTTCCAATCGTGGCCCTCCAACAATGAATTTCTTTATTATTACTGTACGTTACTCTTGTTTTGCTATTTATATTGAGTCCAACATTTTAATATTTGTATTGCCAAGTTCATTTCTCTAATCCAGTTTTCCAAAAATGTATTGCCTTTGTGAATAGCCTTGGTGACAGCATACCTCACTGGCTAACTCCTTGTTACTTTCCTCATGCAATCTCAGTGGAGTGATTACCGTACATTATTTGTAAACGGTTTTGATCATTTCTATACCTCTATATTATATTGAAGTCTTGGTTTCTGATAACTTCGATGATTGCATAAACTTTCACTGAATCAAACGCCTTTTTGTCAGGAAAACCGAAATGCCTGACTGATTAAAAAAAAGCCAGGTAAGTTGGAAATTGTCAAGTCGTTACTTTAACTTAGCGGTTCTCAACCCGTGATGAACATCCCCCTTCCCCAGTGGTAACGGAAACGATCGTTATGGGGGCGCAGGCTGCGGCATAGATACCGTGCTGGAGAACTGTAGACTGTGCGGGGAACGTCAGCGCCATGTCACGGCGACAAAACACGCTAATTAAACACATTTCTTATTAGCACCCCGTAGAGCAGTAGCATGGTCTTGTGACCTTAATGTACTCTGGTTTTAAGTGTTTTAGGGTCTCGGGAGTCTGGGGACCAGTGGTACTGATGGGGGGGGAGGGTGGCACTATACTAAAAGGGTTGAGAACCACTGCTTTAAACAAATGTTGTTCTGGAAGGCCGTCTGGTTAATTGCCTTACGTGGTTGTATTTATACGATCAGTAATACATTTTAACTGACAATGTACGAACAGTGTACAATGGACTGATCTGTGAGAATTCGTCAAACGTGTTAATTGGGTAAAATTATTTTTGTATTGTCATTCTCATGGTAGAAACGGCACGACTCATGTTTGCCTTGCTTGGCATCACGTCGAGTGGGGCACAGGGTGCTGGGGACGCTACTTACACAAAACCCTTGTTGACAGCCCGCACCCCTCCGATGGGGATGCGTTTTACGATCACAGACGAGTTTTTGGGGATTAGTGCAGTGTCTTCCGTGTATTCTGCAGGGAACAATGATATTTGGGGGCATCAGAACACCATTTTGCAAAGTCCGAGAATACTCAACAAACATCTAACCTGGTTTGAAATGAATATTAAATTGTGATGCAAATTCCATATTCCAAATGGCATGACAGATCAGTCAACCTACTGATTGACCGGTTGACTTTTCAGTAGTATTCATTATCTCAACCCAAGTGATGGCAGTGGACCCTCGCCCACTATTTGATCCCGTAGCTTTCAGATTAGAACCGACGCAAGCTCCGACCGAGACATCCAATTGCCAGTCTTAATGCCACCTCTGTTCTAAAGGGGTCACTGCCTCATTTAACAGAGGAATTGAGGCATTACCTTCTTTGTTCTGTGCGTTGGTGATCTGCAGGTCGCAGTCGGCAGCCTTGAGCCTCTCCCGGGACATGATGGACTTCTTGAGATCGGCCAGGGAGATGTGCAGACCGTCAAACGTGACCGTGTCATAGTCGAGCTTGGAAGAGAATTTGTAGTGAACGCAAGACATGGCTCCGAGTGGGCGGGAGAGCGGCAAGGGTCGGACGGGCGGGTGCGTGCGATGTAGCGGCTATGTCAGGCCGATCTGCGGACCTAATGTACGGGTTTGGGACAGACGACGAGCCTCTTCGTAGACGAGGGGTCTTCGGGACGCTGGTGGGCGGAACGATCGAATAAGGGGAGTCCAGTGGTCAAAGCGGTGTCCGTGACGATGGATGGGGAGTCCGTGGCTGTGGGGGCCGCTTCGGGTTAAGCGGCGCTGCGTGTGAATGTGCGGTCTGATGCTGAGCACAGCGTCAACCTTGAGAGACCTACAACTCTCACGAGACCCGTGAGAACCCCACACCCCTCGATCGCACACCAATGTGCCCCCTCCTACACCTCCTCCACCTCAAGACTGCTACAACCACACAACCCCTAACCTAAGTCTCGGACACCTGAACCCCTCACATACCTACTACACCTTGTACCACCAAGCCCACAGAAACCCTTAACACCTCAAAGACCCCTACGCACACCCCTATGTCTGTGCACCACACCCCTACAGATCACTGAACCCGACCCAACCAGCCACACAACCCCCCCTTACATACAACCCCTCAAGACTCCTTGCACACCCTTCTTCACACCTCTACACTCAAACCCCCTCAAGACCCCTCAGGACCCCCTCAAGTCTCCACCACCCCACGCACCCCTGAGGGGGTTCGCGATTCCGACGTCGCGAGGCCTCAAGAGGCCCAATTCCCGTCACGGGGGCTCGGCTTACTGTTTGTAGTCTCGCTCTAAAGAAGCACTCACACTGTAGCAGTGGTTATAATGGTAGTTACTGATAAGTGTTATGAATAATAATAATAACAGGATAAGAAAGGGGTCACTTCTCCGCGTGCTGCGGAAGCGGTGTTGCCCAGGCCAAGGCTTGCGGCCTAGCGCAGGCCTCCGCACCCCGCGCCTCCCTCATGCCGGCTCCGGTGCTTGCGGTCCACGCTTCTTCTTCTTGTGGACGACGACGGCAGCGGCGACGATAACGAGTGAGACTCAATCCATCCGGCGACGGATAGAAGCGAACGTCGAGAATCGCTCGGGCGACAAATTTTTTTCCTCTGATTGTATTGTGCCGCTCGCAAGCAAACTGCGGGCGCCGCCAAAAAAAGCAAATGGCGGGCGCGGGGGCGACGGGGTTTCCGGAGCTCGAGACGCAGGGGGTGTGGGCGGGGCGGGCGAGCGGGAGAGGGCGGGGCAGCGTGCCCACGTGACTCGCGAGAGGTTTCACAGCACGTGGTGAGCGTTGGCAGGTGAAGGCGCAACCCCCGAAAGTTGCTCGCGTTCAGCACTGCCGGCGGGAAGGGCCTTTCCACTGGAGGGGGGCTCTTGTGTGTTAAACAAAAAATAACAACAACCCACCCCCCCACTTCTTACAACCTTAATACAGGTTTTTTTGGGGGGTTAGGGGCCGTCCATAAATGACGTCACGCGATTTTGGACGATTTTTGACACCCCCCCCCCCTCGTCACACGGCGTCACAAAAAGTCAGACCCCCCTCAAATATGACGTCACAAAGCTCTGCCCCCCCCCCCAATAAAATATATGAAACATGCTTCAAATCGCTTTAAATTATTCTCATTTTAGTGCGTATTTAATGTGCCGCTGCACTCTGATGTTGTAGGAGAAAACATTGATTAAAAAAAGTATATTTAATTAAGTAGAACGTGTTGTCGAAATGTATTTAAAGTTGCGCATTTTGATAGGCCATTGCAAGTGTTTGTTCGAAAGGAATAGATGTAATATGCATAGAACATCTGTAGGCTGTGCTAGTTTACTTGTTAGGAAGCCATGCTTGTAATTATGCATGTTAAAAAAGATAGGTCCACCCGGATTGTGGATTATGGCTACTAGTATAAGTACAGGCAATGCAAGTAAATTCACGTGATGTTTGAATCTCTTTTAGCTGTTTGAAAAACATATTGGCCCTTAGGATTTCAATTTGCGCATATAAAAAAGAAATAATATGAAAGTATTTTTACAGATTTTTTATAAACATTGTCGTAATTTAAATGCGCTAACAAGACTAAACCTTGAATCACATCCAAAAAAAGGAATCTGTGTCTGTAATGCCCACAATTTATAAATAATTCCAGTATTGTATCCCTATTGTACACATACATGATTTCTGTCTTTGTTTTGTACTTGTAATATGTTGGATAAACATGTTGAGACAAAATTGCACCAATACATGTTAACCTGCTGTTCCTTTTCATGGTTCTTATCTTTTTCATGGTGATCGGTTGACTTAACGTAAGTTAATTGTGGCACCACGAAGGCATGATATTGAGTGGATTAGAAATAGAAAAGTTATGGCAACAGACATTCAATATAAGTATTTTATTTAGTAAATCCAAATCATTTTTATCCAGATATTTAGTAAGCTTATATCAATTTCACCCAGACAATTAGTAAATGTAAATCAATTTCACCCAGATCATTAATACATATTAATCAGATTCCACCAGATATTTAGTAAATCTAAATTATCATTGCTCAGATATTTAGTAAATATAAATCACTTTTCCTTGTAAAATCTATTTGGATTCACACAATTTTTTTAGGCTATATAACTCATCATTTGGCATCCTATTACTAAATCCAACACATTTTAACTGTTGCTTTTATTACCATGTACTTATTTTTAATTATTATTTTTTAGTTAATTTATTCAACACTTTTTATTCAAATTTATAGTGCTTAAAATCTATTCAATTATATTACGTGTCACTTTGTTGCCATAATTTTTTTAAGTAACAATGGGTCACATTTTTTACAGTGTGGTTTATACTTGAATGCGCAGTGCACCAACCACTGCGCCACCGCTCACCCAGGTGAGACATTTGAGAATTGCTCAATAAAAACGCAGAGATGCTGAATACAAACGCAGAGATGCTGAATAAAAACGCAGAGATGCTGAATACAAACGCAGAGATGCTGAATAAAAACGCAGAGATGCTGAATACAAACGCAGAGATGCTGAATACAAACGCAGAGATGCTGAATACAAACGCAGAGATGCTGAATACAAACGCAGAGATGCTGAATACAAACGCAGAGATGCTGAATACAAACGCAGAGATGCTGAATACAAACGCAGAGATGCTGAATACAAACGCAGAGATGCTGAATACAAACGCAGAGATGCTGAATAAAAACGCAGAGATGCTGAATACAAACGCAGAGATGCTGAATACAAACGCAGAGATGCTGAATAAAAACGCAGAGATGCTGAATACAAACGCAGAGATGCTGAATACAAACGCAGAGATGCTGAATACAAACGCAGAGATGCTGAATAAAAACGCAGAGATGCTGAATACAAACGCAGAGATGCTGAATACAAACGCAGAGATGCTGAATACAAACGCAGAGATGCTGAATACAAACGCAGAGATGCTGAATACAAACGCAGAGATGCTGAATACAAACGCAGAGATGCTGAATACAAACGCAGAGATGCTGAATAAAAACGCAGAGATGCTGAATACAAACGCAGAGATGCTGAATACAAACGCAGAGATGCTGAATACAAACGCAGAGATGCTGAATACAAACGCAGAGATGCTGAATACAAACGCAGAGATGCTGAATAAAAACGCAGAGATGCTGAATACAAACGCAGAGATGCTGAATACAAACGCAGAGATGCTGAATACAAACGCAGAGATGCTGAATACAAACGCAGAGATGCTGAATACAAACGCAGAGATGCTGAATAAAAACGCAGAGATGCTGAATACAAACGCAGAGATGCTGAATACAAACGCAGAGATGCTGAATACAAACGCAGAGATGCTGAATACAAACGCAGAGATGCTGAATACAAACGCAGAGATGCTGAATACAAACGCAGAGATGCTGAATACAAACGCAGAGATGCTGAATAAAAACGCAGAGATGCTGAATACAAACGCAGAGATGCTGAATACAAACGCAGAGATGCTGAATACAAACGCAGAGATGCTGAATACAAACGCAGAGATGCTGAATACAAACGCAGAGATGCTGAATAAAAACGCAGAGATGCTGAATACAAACGCAGAGATGCTGAATACAAACGCAGAGATGCTGAATACAAACGCAGAGATGCTGAATACAAACGCAGAGATGCTGAATACAAACGCAGAGATGCTGAATACAAACGCAGAGATGCTGAATACAAACGCAGAGATGCTGAATAAAAACGCAGAGATGCTGAATACAAACGCAGAGATGCTGAATACAAACGCAGAGATGCTGAATACAAACGCAGAGATGCTGAATAAAAACGCAGAGATGCTGAATAAAAACGCAGAGATGCTGAATACAAACGCAGAGATGCTGAATACAAACGCAGAGATGCTGAATACAAACGCAGAGATGCTGAATACAAACGCAGAGATGCTGAATACAAACGCAGAGATGCTGAATACAAACGCAGAGATGCTGAATACAAACGCAGAGATGCTGAATACAAACGCAGAGATGCTGAATACAAACGCAGAGATGCTGAATACAAACGCAGAGATGCTGAATACAAACGCAGAGATGCTGAATACAAACGCAGAGATGCTGAATACAAACGCAGAGATGCTGAATACAAACGCAGAGATGCTGAATACAAACGCAGAGATGCTGAATACAAACGCAGAGATGCTGAATAAAAACGCAGAGATGCTGAATACAAACGCAGAGATGCTGAATACAAACGCAGAGATGCTGAATAAAAACGCAGAGATGCTGAATACAAACGCAGAGATGCTGAATACAAACGCAGAGATGCTGAATAAAAACGCAGAGATGCTGAATACAAACGCAGAGATGCTGAATACAAACGCAGAGATGCTGAATACAAACGCAGAGATGCTGAATACAAACGCAGAGATGCTGAATACAAACGCAGAGATGCTGAATAAAAACGCAGAGATGCTGAATACAAACGCAGAGATGCTGAATACAAACGCAGAGATGCTGAATAAAAACGCAGAGATGCTGAATACAAACGCAGAGATGCTGAATACAAACGCAGAGATGCTGAATAAAAACGCAGAGATGCTGAATACAAACGCAGAGATGCTGAATACAAACGCAGAGATGCTGAATACAAACGCAGAGATGCTGAATAAAAACGCAGAGATGCTGAATAAAAACGCAGAGATGCTGAATACAAACGCAGAGATGCTGAATACAAACGCAGAGATGCTGAATACAAACGCAGATATGCTGAATACAAACGCAGAGATGCTGAATACAAACGCAGAGATGCTGAATACAAACGCAGAGATGCTGAATACAAACGCAGAGATGCTGAATACAAACGCAGAGATGCTGAATACAAACGCAGAGATGCTGAATACAAACGCAGAGATGCTGAATAAAAACGCAGAGATGCTGAATACAAACGCAGAGATGCTGAATACAAACGCAGAGATGCTGAATAAAAACGCAGAGATGCTGAATACAAACGCAGAGATGCTGAATACAAACGCAGAGATGCTGAATACAAACGCAGAGATGCTGAATAAAAACGCAGAGATGCTGAATACAAACGCAGAGATGCTGAATACAAACGCAGAGATGCTGAATACAAACGCAGAGATGCTGAATACAAACGCAGAGATGCTGAATACAAACGCAGAGATGCTGAATACAAACGCAGAGATGCTGAATACAAACGCAGAGATGCTGAATACAAACGCAGAGATGCTGAATAAAAACGCAGAGATGCTGAATACAAACGCAGAGATGCTGAATACAAACGCAGAGATGCTGAATAAAAACGCAGAGATGCTGAATACAAACGCAGAGATGCTGAATACAAACGCAGAGATGCTGAATACAAACGCAGAGATGCTGAATAAAAACGCAGAGATGCTGAATAAAAACGCAGAGATGCTGAATACAAACGCAGAGATGCTGAATACAAACGCAGAGATGCTGAATACAAACGCAGAGATGCTGAATACAAACGCAGAGATGCTGAATACAAACGCAGAGATGCTGAATACAAACGCAGAGATGCTGAATACAAACGCAGAGATGCTGAATACAAACGCAGAGATGCTGAATACAAACGCAGAGATGCTGAATACAAACGCAGAGATGCTGAATACAAACGCAGAGATGCTGAATACAAACGCAGAGATGCTGAATAAAAACGCAGAGATGCTGAATACAAACGCAGAGATGCTGAATACAAACGCAGAGATGCTGAATACAAACGCAGAGATGCTGAATAAAAACGCAGAGATGCTGAATAAAAACGCAGAGATGCTGAATACAAACGCAGAGATGCTGAATACAAACGCAGAGATGCTGAATACAAACGCAGAGATGCTGAATACAAACGCAGAGATGCTGAATACAAACGCAGAGATGCTGAATAAAAACGCAGAGATGCTGAATACAAACGCAGAGATGCTGAATACAAACGCAGAGATGCTGAATACAAACGCAGAGATGCTGAATACAAACGCAGAGATGCTGAATACAAACGCAGAGATGCTGAATACAAACGCAGAGATGCTGAATACAAACGCAGAGATGCTGAATACAAACGCAGAGATGCTGAATACAAACGCAGAGATGCTGAATACAAACGCAGAGATGCTGAATACAAACGCAGAGATGCTGAATACAAACGCAGAGATGCTGAATACAAACGCAGAGATGCTGAATACAAACGCAGAGATGCTGAATACAAACGCAGAGATGCTGAATAAAAACGCAGAGATGCTGAATACAAACGCAGAGATGCTGAATAAAAACGCAGAGATGCTGAATACAAACGCAGAGATGCTGAATACAAACGCAGAGATGCTGAATACAAACGCAGAGATGCTGAATAAAAACGCAGAGATGCTGAATACAAACGCAGAGATGCTGAATACAAACGCAGAGATGCTGAATACAAACGCAGAGATGCTGAATACAAACGCAGAGATGCTGAATACAAACGCAGAGATGCTGAATAAAAACGCAGAGATGCTGAATACAAACGCAGAGATGCTGAATACAAACGCAGAGATGCTGAATAAAAACGCAGAGATGCTGAATACAAACGCAGAGATGCTGAATAAAAACGCAGAGATGCTGAATACAAACGCAGAGATGCCCTATTCCCGAATGTGTTGTGCGAAATGCAAAGCCTGTATTGTTTTCGTGATTTGGGGGAATAGATAGACGGCGTTACTCACGTGATGTACAGCATCTGAACACTGAACGCATTACAGCTTGTGTACATATGCATCCATTTATGTTAATCCACTACGTGCTGTGTTAGGGCCTTCTCACACCGTGTGAGTCGTGGGAATTATTAGACCAAACTTCGCCACGCTGTTCAGGTGCAGGTTGGTGCAGGTGCTAATCATAGATGTGGGAGCATAGCAATACTACTCAGTGCTGTACAACAATACATGTTTCTGCATTTCTGCAAACCACGTAGGCCCGCAGCCTCTATAACACCCGATACTTTTTGATTCTTTCGGTGAAGTCGCGTAGGTATAGCAGTTCCACTGCTGGATTATATTGTTTTCCGCCTGAGGATGACCGCTTGTGTTGCGGTCGAAACGTCGGGATTTATTGTATTTTTCTACCTACGTGACTTTACCAAAAGAACCAAAGAGTATGGATTCCTGCAGTCACGAAAGCTTCAAATCTACAACACCTGTTATGCATGATAGTCGCCTATCCAACCACTATCTTGCCTTGAACATGCTTAGCTTGCGAAATCTGACGGGATTGGGTGCATTCCAATTGATTTGGTCATAAGCGTGCGTAGCTTGTACGATTTGGAAATTTGCGTCGCAATTCCCTATGCGCCGCATAATATCTGGGAGATACAAGCCCAGCATCATGAACAATTTACAGTGACAATTCATGAGGTCTGATCCTGCTTGCCAACACGCAATCTGTTTCCAGAATTGTGACACTTGTCAACACACAAAATGTCATTCCACTGCCAAGGATTGTAGAAAATGTGCTGTCTTAGCATTAGTTTATTGTTGTAATAAATAATATGCAATGCTCTGCTCCGCGACCAAAAAATCAAATACCGTGTTGGTTCATCAACCTATCCAAATTCTGGAGCCAAAGTTATCCAGCAGCATTTGATTTAATGGAAAGTCGTGGCCTGGGTTTTACTTGCTCGGAGGCCACAACAATGCTGATGAAGACTCAACATGTCTAATCTGGATTTAAAGCTTTCGTGACTGCAGGGATTCATCATCTTGGTTCTTTCGGTAAAGTCACGTAGAAGGGAAATAATAAAATAATAAAAATAAAACATAATACAATAATTCTCACGACGTTTCGGCCACAACGCAAGCAGCCGTCCTCAGGTGAAGAACAAGTCTGTCAGACGCTGTCTTCCCGACAGACTTGTTCTTCACCTGAGGACGGCTGCTTGCGTTGTGGCCGAAACGTCGTGAGAATTATTTAATAATGTTTTATTTTTATTATTTTATTATTTCCCTTCTACGTGACTTTACCGAAAGAACCAAGATGATGTCTAATCTGGTCTTGGGGTTTAATGACTATATAAACTTTGCTGGGATATGTATATTGATCCAGACGACACCTACCAATAGATCTAAATGTTTTATCTTTGGTGGAAAAATACACCCTTGTGATTAAGACACAATAGGTTTCCATACAAATTCAAGCAAGGTAACATGCAATCTGATTACACAAGCCTGTTTTACGTTTCTTTAATGTGTAGCGGTTTCCCCCAATTTTGTCTCAATTGTACTATCGATACGATAGCATGAGACAAATATTAAATTCGGAACTCTCGGAGAGACACGTGTTATAAAGATCACAGAACTACCGTGTGGTATAAATTCAAGCGACCTCTGATCACTCAAGGGCTCTTCACTCTCCGCACCCACCCTGCTACACGGAGTAATGTTGGTCGCAAACCGGATTTGTGCAAAAAGTAAATATTTAGAGGGTTTTTTTTAGTCGTTGGTTACCAGGCTGAGACCATCAGCTCGCTACAATTGAGAATAATTGGCGGTTGCCTACCATAGAACCCATGATCTCAGCGGTGCCATATCGGTGCTGATTCCCTGGGCTTGATAAAAAAAAACACATTCCAGCGGAGGGAGCTGGTATGAACGTTGGGTTGCTCGGTCAATGGCCAGAGTCAACGGCGGCGTGGTGTATTCTGCAAATATGCCCGACTGTGAGGGCGGTCACAAACCGGCGTGAGTAGGTTAAACGTTGAGTTTTATAAGGGCACTACGGGGTGACCAGCCCCTCCCCACCCAGCCCCACCCCTCCCACCCCCACCCAGCCCCACCCTCCCCACCCAGCCCCTCCCCACCCTCCCCACCCAGCTCCTCCCCACCCTCCCCACCCCACCCAGCCCCTCCCCACCCTCCCCACCCCACCCAGACCCTCCCCACCCTCCCCACCCCACCCAGCCCCTCCCCACCCTCCCCTCCCCTCCCCACCCACCCAGCCCCTCCCTGCCCACCCAGCCCCTCCCTGCACGACGGACGGACATAATAATCTCCTGTGGGCTGGTGTAACCAGAGGTTCCTACCAGTAAAAATCTGATTTGCCAATACCTGGACATATACTGTATTGGGTGTATGTTCCGCCAGAGGGCGCAATGAAACATATGGCGCCGTACTCACAAACCCTCAGCGTTGACCACTTACTATATATACTGGACTGTAACAACCTGTGTATACTGTTGACAGCCTGACTGCCGGTGTTGTGACAGTGTAAGCGGCTGGTGATGGTGTGTTTGACTGCGATGGTGCGTGTATAAAAATGTGTGTGATGATGATGTGTTGATGATGGTTCCTGCCTGTGATGGTGTGCGTGTGAGAGTGATGGTGTGGGTGGTGGTGATTATATTTGCCTGTGATGGTGTGAGAGTGATGGTGCGGGTATTGGTGATGATCTCTGCCGGTGATGGTGTGTGAGTGATGGTGCGAGTATTGGTGATGTTCTCTGTCGGTGATGGTGTGTGAGTGATGGTGCGGGTATTGGTGATGATCTCTGTCGGTGATGGTGTGTGAGTGATGGTGCGGGTATTGGTGATGTTCTCTGTCGGTGATGGTGTGAGAGTGATGGTGCGGGTATTGGTGATGATCTCTGTCGGTGATGGTGTGAGAGTGATGGTGCGGGTATTGGTGATGATCTCTGTCGGTGATGGTGTGAGAGTGATGGTGCGGGTATTGGTGATGATCTCTGCCGGTGATGGTGTGAGAGTGATGGTGGGGGTATTGGTGATGATCTCTGTCGGTGATGGTGTGTGAGTGATGGTGGGGGTATTGGTGATGATCTCTGTCGGTGATGGTGTGAGAGTGATGGTGGTGGTATTGGTGATGATCTCTGCCTGTGATGGTGTGAGAGTGATGGTGCGAGTATTGGTGATGATCTCTGTCGGTGATGGTGTGTGAGTGATGGTGCGAGTATTGGTGATGATCTCTGTCGGTGATGGTGTGTGAGTGATGGTGCGGGTATTGGTGATGATCTCTGTCGGTGATGGTGTGTGAGTGATGGTGCGGGTATTGGTGATGATCTCTGTCGGTGATGGTGTGTGAGTGATGGTGCGGGTATTGGTGATGTTCTCTGTCGGTGATGGTGTGTGAGTGATGGTGCGGGTATTGGTGATGATCTCTGTCGGTGATGGTGTGAAAGTGATGGTGGGGGTATTGGTGATAATCTCTGCCGGTGATGGTGTGTGAGTGATGGTTGGTGTATTGTTGATTATATCTGCATGTGATGGCGTGTGCCGTTGATGATCTGTCCACATGTGATAGTCCGGTGTTCTTACAACGCCTCAGAAGCTTAGGTCATTATAATAACAGCTTCTTAGCCTTAGCTGATGGTGCGGCTGATATTTTTGGCTGGAATGTTTCTACGCCACAATATACAACACTCATGCCAGGCTAGGTGGACTTTAACAAAAGTGACGTGTTAAAAGCATACAAAGATCCCCCGTATAGCCTGAACAGATTGTTGGGGCAATTGCTGTTAAGCGAGTATCACCTACGAAGGCCACTGGCACTGTGGCACACGAGGGGGTAGATGGCCAGCACCAAGCCCGGCCGCCTTTGTCTCCCCAGTGGCGATGCCCACTACACACCTCACCAGGTGCTCATTTGAGGCTGAGTCCGTGAGCGGGAATCGAACCCGGCTCGTCGGTGTCCGTAGCGCTGCGCGCTGACCGCTACAACCACCGCTCCCCGCACACGCGCACAGACACAGACCCAGTCACGCACAGGCAGACCCCATCATCATCCATCAACGGCTCAGCCTCCTCCTCACAGCCTCCCCCCACCACCACCACCACCCCACCGCCTATCCTGGGTCCCGACCTCTCACGGACAAAATCAAGATCAATTGCGGCAATAAAAGCCGGGCGGGCGATGCTCGTAACTCGCGGGCGGGGAAACGTTTTTTTTCTTTAGCGGGGAAACAAAACCCCGACATTGGGATCGTGATCCCTCTCGTCCCTCTCACACACACACACTGAACAATACTAATAACAACAAACAACAACAACACCAACAACAACGGTGATGTGCGTCTCACACACATCTCACGCATGAGGCGTGTGTCTCGAGGCACTTTGGTCTAGTCCTCACTGCTGGGACATCTGTGAAGAAAATAACAAAAAATTGCTTCGTCGCTCATCGGATTCATCCAGTGTAAATTAATATTCTGATTCTGAAAAAAATATGCAGAATCTAAATATTCAAATATATTATTGTGAAAAATGTTAAGATTCCGACTTGCTGTGCTCTCTCTCAGTGTAGCTCGCACGGTGCTGTAAAGTGATAGAATGGAGTTGAGGAAAAGGGAATCTTAGAGACATTATTAAGATTCAAATTCCACGCTCGACCCCATGCTAGATCCCGGGCGCCACGGTGGCAAGATGTTAACAACCTCGCGTGGTATACAGGAGGTCGTGGGTTCGATCCCGACCCTGACGCCTGCTGTATGTGGAGTTTGCGGTGTCTCTTTCCCCGTAAGTCGCGTGGATTTTTCTCCAGGTCCTCCGGTTTTCCCCTCCACATTTAGAACCCACGTGCGTTTAGATCATTTGGCTGCTATACATTTCCACGTGATGATAAGCCACTTCGTTGAGCTATCATTTGTGATGGCCAGGTCCCTTCTGTGGGCCTTACCTGGTAAAAAATAAAACATAGTTGATATATCGCGCCACAATGCCACAGCAGATTATCACGCATTGCCCGTGCGTGAGAATTACCCATCACATAATACTGTACACACATCTCGGCCAGGCTTCCCAAGAGTGTTTGAAAAATGCAGAGGTTATCATTTCCGCTGGTTTCTCACGCAGCCACGAGTAAACCGCACTTCAAACACTGCACACTCACGTATTGAAAACAAGTCGGCGATTTATTCTCGCTCTAAATTAGCACGCGGTGCGTAGCGGCTCCCGTTTAAAGCCCTGAAGCCAGTTGTGGATGTCCACGTTTTTATGGCAGAGTTGAGTCTATCTATAGGACAGCGGCTCTTGACTCCCACCTCACCCCCCTCAAAGTGGCACTAACTTTTTTCGACCCTGGTGGGATGATGGGCTAATCGTCTTATTACATGCATTTTTTGTTATTAACCAGTGCTAATTTATCTGAATTATTTTTGACTCGCTGATAGACTGGAATAAATAAGCATATCCAAGTCAGTGTATGACGTCTGGCCAATGCAACGACCAACGTTGACCGAACGTTTGCATTTTTACTGGGTAAGTAATTAAATATTGGCTTTCCAGACCCACATTACCAAGCAACATTTGTTCAATTAAACAAGCGAACGATGGAGCGGTTCGACCTTCTGAGTCTCATCAGCAGAGTTAGGCTTGTTATTGGCAAGAGCACTCCGTATACAATACGCCAATATGATTAAAGCAATATCTCTTCTTGGTTCTTTCGGTAAAGTCACGTAGAAGGGAAATAATAAAATAATAAAAATAAACATAATAAAATAATTCTCACGACGTGTCGGCCACAACGCAAGTAGCCGTCTTCAGGTGGAGAACAGGTCTGTCAAGTAGACAGAGTCTGAATGGCACGCTGTCTACTTGACAGACCTGTTCTCCACCTGAAGACGGCTGCTTGCGTTGTGGCCGAGACGTCGTGAGAATTATTTTATTATGTTTATTTTTATTATTTTATTACTTCCCTTCTACGTGACTTTACCGAAAGAACCAAGAAGATGAATCCCTGCAGTCACGAAAGCTTTAAATCGAAATTTAAGCAATATACTTCCCCATTGTGGTCCATGGTGATGCTGACACAGTAAACATAGAATATTAGACCAACGTTCATCCGACGTCGCCCGACGGTTCCAACCACACGTCGTTGGCCCAACGTGGCATGTTTACTCGGTAATTAGTTTGTTCTAGATTTGAACCTTTCGTGACTGCAAGGAATCATATTCTTAGGTTTTTTCGGTAAAGTCACGTAGGTAAAACATCAAAATTAATGAAAATAAAATAAAATAAAATGTTGTTTTATTTTATTTTATTTTCATTAATTTTGATGTTTTACCTACGTGACTTTACCGAAAAAACCTAAGAATATAATTAGTTTGTGCATATTAATATAGCTGGTTACAAGCAGTCATGAAGTTACTAATTCAATCGTCATTTTAAAGTGCATGTTGAAGACCTCTGTCCACTCCACCCATGACGAGTGGCTGCCACATCCATCCGCTACGTTCCTCCGTCACGCCAAACACTCATTGATAGAATTGTCCAAACATTCAAATTGGCCCTTTTGAAAACTATTCCTGAGACACCGATGCAGCTTTCTTCCATAAAGGTAGTTGTTTTTATCTTACCGCAAAGCTCACTGCTTTTCCCATTCAACAAACCGCTTGTGTATTCAGTGTATATAATATTGAGATGTCCTTGCGTCTAGATGCTTAATGAGTTAAATTGTGTCATATCTTCCACTGACATTAACTCCATGAGCCTTGAGAATTAACATCGGCTCCTACAGAATATCTCCATTGCAGTCTGGGTTGGAATCTTGGGGATTCAAAGTGACTCCTAAGAATATTGGGTACGTCAGCTTGGCTGTCCGAGCCTCAAGGTTTAATAGGCCAAATTAAGCCGACACATTCTGGTGGTTCCATGTGTCCCCGTGAGCCGAAGTTTTAACAATGTGACCCAAAGGATCATAAGTGGTTTAATCTACTTGTATACGCCTCATAAATTAACTATGAAACATACAATTTTCAGGGATTTTTTTGGCTTGTGTTGTATCATTTATACAATAATGCAATGTATTCATTAATTTATCTCGGAGAGCCTCACAGTCTAAGGGATAGAAAATCGGAGTAGTGCAGTGAGTACCAGAAGAAAATCCACCACGATGAGAAGAAGGTAAAAAACACTTAAAGATCCGCACAAATGGTTTCATAAATCTACTTCCTGTATTGTGATCTCGTGGTGTTTCGGACTTTCACAAATGTTAGTGAGCCACTAACCAGCCCTTGCCTCCAAAGCACTGGCTAAGAACCGTGTCATGATGTTATGCATCTTGTCGGGCATGCTTTAGTTTAGCTCCGTGAGCCTTGGGCACTTCCCCAGAATCCTGAGGCTCCTGTTATATTTGCCCTGGTGGACCAGGATGGAATTTTGGACGGGGGTTTCTGCGTAATGCCTTGCGGTGTAAATATGTTTGACCGCAGCGCGTGGCGGCTTCAGTGAGGCATGAGGAACAACTGGTGAGAGACCATCAGGGCAGAGAGCGCGGAGAGTGGGGAGAGAGCGGGGGAGAGGCAACAGGGAGGAGAGAGAGAGATGAATAGGACAGAGAGAGAGATAGGCGTTAGAGGGAGAGAGAAGGGAAGGGAGGGAGTGGAGCTAGATATAGATTTTTAGAGAGGGAGAGGTGCTTACAGGGAGGGATGTAGAGTGGTAGAGAGAGAGGACGAGAGATGCAGGGAGGAGAAACTGAGCAGAGGCAGACAGCGGGAGGGAGATATTGAAAGGGATGGAGATAGGCGACCTCGCGATGGGGAGGATATAGAGAGAGAAAGGGAGAGGCAGGGTGGGAGAAAGAAAGAAACAAGGATGGGAGAGAGATAAGGCGGAGAACAGGGAATCGGCGCTGGGAAAGAGGCAGAGAGGAGGGACGGAGACGGTGGGGGAGTGGGGAGAGGAGAGGGGAGCTCGTTCCACGTGGCTGGGTCCGTCTCGCCACATCAATCCGACACGACCCATGCCCGCGGCCCACAACGCGTGCCTTTTACTCTCCCCCCCCTGACTCGTCTTCTCTTCCTCCTCATTATCATGTGTCTGTCTGTGATATATGTGCGTGTGGCTGCGTGTGGTATGTGTGGGGAGCGGTAGTGTAGCGGTTCGTGCGCTGCGCGACGAACCCGCCGATCTGAGTTCGATTCCCACTCACGGCCAACCCCGGTAACAGCGATTATCTGATCCGGTCCTGCCGCCCCCCCCCCCCTCTAGATCGACTCAGCCTCAAATGAGTATTTGGTGCGATGTGTAAACATTGCCACTAGGGATACAAAGGCGGCCGGGCGTGGTGTTACCCACCCCCCCTCGTGTGCCGTTGCGGGCCTTCAGAGGTGCTCGCTAACAGCACTTGCCCCAACAGTCTTAAGGCTAAAGTCACGTAGAAGGGAAATAATAAAATAATAGAAACAATAAAAAAATTGTTTCTTAATTATTGTTAATAAAATTATTTATTGTTTTATATTTGTAATATTTTTTTTATTTTTGTATTTCCCTGCTACGTGACTTTTACCGAAAGAACCAAGAATACGATTCCCTGCAGTCACGAAAGCTTTAAATCAAAAGTCTTAAGGCTTTATATGTTTGCATGTGAGTGACCTCTTGTGTCGTTGTGTTTGCACGTGTGTGTGAATACGTGCGTGGTATATAGACTGTATACTATACGTGTGGTGTATTGTGCGTGTGTGTGTTTTTGCAGCGTGTCGTTGTGTTTGCACGTGTGTGTGTGTGAATACGTGCGTGGTATATAGACTGTATACTATACGTGTGGTGTATTGTGCGTGTGTGTGTTTGCAGCGTGTCGACTCAGCGTCTCCACGCCGACACTGGTGGTGTGAAGGCGATCACCTCCCAGCCGTCAGTCAGAGGCAGCCTTAATAGGTGCTCGCTAACAAGCAGGAAGCATGTAGGAGCTGGGAGAGTTGCTATTTGTAGTTTTTTTTTGGGGGGGGGGTAGTCCCAAGGCGACCTTCGTTTATGTCCACGCTGTCTCTCTCGTCCCCTCACCCCCCTCCCCTCCTGCCCACCCCCAGCCACGGATTAGGGGCCCTGAAGCGGGGCACCAACATATTTATACCAGGATATGGATGCACCTAGCTTGGCACCAAGCTAGCCGTGCCGTGGTGGTGGTGCTGCTGCTACTTCTCTCTCTCTCTCTCCCACAGACACAGACCTCTCACATTGTCACATCAAAGACAAAGATCATCCCCGTATAGCCTGAACAGACTGTTGGGTGTTGGGGAAAGTGCTGTTAGCGAATACACATGAAGGCCGCACGGCACACGTGATGTTTACACACCGCACCAGGTACTCGTTTGAGATTGAGTCGACCTCGGGGAGGCTGTGAACTTGGCTCGCCGGATTCGAAGCGCAGCGCGCTAACCGCTCCACTGCCAATCCCCACATTGTCGCATCTCACAACCCTCACCGCCACACCCGACTCACACCTCTCTCACCGTGACATCTTTCTCGCTCTCTCCTCTCTCACGCTTACACATATCTCTCTCTGAAACACATCTCCCAGAGATACTTCACCTCGCGCGCTCACACCTCTCCCACACTCACACCGTCACTAACACACTCACACCGCCTCTCTCACACACCCGCACTCACACACTCACACACTCACACCGCCTCTCCCACACTCACACACCGCCTCTCCCGCACTCACACACCCACACCGCCTATCCTACACTCACACACTCACACACCGCCTCTCCTGCACTGACACACCCACACCGCCTCTCCCACACTCACACACCCACACCGTCACTCACACACCCACACACCGCCTCTCACACACTCACACACCCACACCGTCACTCACACACCCACACCGTCACACACACTCACACACCCACACCGCCTCTCCCGCACTCACACACTCACACCGCCTCTCACACACTCACACACCCACACCGCCTCTCCCGCACTCACACACTCACACGCCTCTCCCGCACTCACACACCCACACCGTCTCTCCCGCACTCATACACGCGCACCGTCTCTCTCGCACCGCGGTGGCGAGACGTTAACTACCTCGCCTGGTATGCAGGAGGTCGTGAATTCGATCCCGACCCTGGCGCCTGTTGTGATATTTCGAGTGTGTGTGTCCCTCTCCCCGTGGCCGCGTGGATTTTTCTCCGGGTCCTCCGTTTTTTTCGTCCCTATTTAGAATCAACGTGCGTTTCGAGTATTTAGCTCCTATACATTGTTTCACGTGATGATAAGCCACGTCGTTGTGCAATCATTTCTGACCAGGTGGCTTTCTGACAAAAAGCTATATAGCTAATTTGACATTACCTGGTCAAATAGAAAAAAAGTTATTATAGTCTTACTATAACGCCGATGCACATCTCTCACACATCTCCGTCTGATCCCTCCTGCACACCTCACATCGTTATCACCCCAGCACCACCTCTTTCTGTCCCACTCATTCGGGGTGGGCAATTGTTGGCGGCCATCCAAGGACGCTAAGCCGTTTCAGGGGCGGCCAAGAATGCTACAGTCCTTAGCTCGCGTTAGGGAGGCGACGTACGGCGTGCGTATGACAGGCAGCGCACACACACGGTGGCAATATGTTAACTACATCGCCTGGTATACAGGGGATCGTTGTGGGGTCGAACCCGACCCTGACGCCTGTTGTATATTTGGAGTTTGCGTGTCTCTCTCCCCGCGGTCGCGTGGATTCTTCTCCGGGTCCTCCGGTTTGTCCTTCCACATTTATAATTATCAACGTGCGTTTATGGTATTTGGCTGATATAAATTTCCACGTGATAAGCCACTCCGTTGAACTGCTATTTGTGGCCAGGTAACTTAAAAAAAAATAGATATATAGCTCAGTGGGCCTTATCTGGTAAAATAAAAGTGGTATGATTCATAACAAGTTTATAACACACACACACACGGAGTCGCGAATATTAGAGCAACTTTCAGCACTCGCTCAATTCTTTGTTTGCCGCCAATCTACGCTGGTGCTGGGGAGCCTATAATACAACGTGCATACCAGGCATGGGCAGAGACAGTTCTCGAAACTTCCCAAGGCGGGGAGGTGACCATCGCCCTCCCCCACCCCATCCTGGATCCACCACTGGGCATGGCCATACTTTGGTTCTTCAAATGCGTGCTTAGACAATTCCCAAAGCTTTGGGTGGGAAGGGACATCCCGAGGTATGAACAAGACGCAAAATCCGCCGGACACCCTCATCACACAAAGTAGACTGGAGACCAAGAGCGGTTACAGCAGCGTGTTCAAGTAGACACAAGTACAGACAGTCCTCGACTTACGAACTCCCGACTTACAAACACCAGCACTTACGAACCAGCTTCCATAAAAACTCGATTTTTTTTTTTACTTTGACTTAAAACGCGAACTCGAGCTTGCAAACTGAACCGCGGAACTATTTTGTTCAGCTGAGCGATCCTCCGCGAGATGTAATGAGTCAGCCTCGTGCTGGGCGTGAGTGTGTGTGTGTGGTAATTTAAATACAGTACATTATTGTGTCCCGACTTACAAACCGCTCGACTTACGAACGGGTCTCGGCAACGAATTATGTTCGTACGTCGAGGACTGCCCTAGAGTTTTTTGACTGGCTTGGCCTCACGTATTATCGAAACGTATATATAATAGGCGACGTTTCAGGCAATGACCCCTCTTCACAGCACACAGAGAGGCCAGAGAGGTATGCTATGTTCTTTGAAGAAGAGTCATTGCCTAAAACATCACATTATATACTCTTTATTTTTAGGCCACAATATTATTGACGAAGATAGTTTTTTTTTACTTGTTATGTTTGCTTGTGCACCACTGCCAACGCAGCAGCAGTATTACCAGATACATCACAGACATCGGTGTTTAGATACAAAAAAAATGACACCAGTTTTCAGCACTTGCGTTATTTCCCCTGACGGTTCCGAGTTGGTGCCAGATAGATTTCACGTTCTATTAATTGGTCTCTGTCTCACGCCCAAACCCTGGGGTCACTACATGCCCCGTACAGCTACGCAGTGACACCACAAAAAGAACAATCAATGGCCTGCGCTTTAATTCCAACGTCGGTCGTCGTGCTCATAACAGATCTTGCCGCCTATAAACGGGGTGGAAAATTACGAAGGCGATAACTGAACACTCGGTTACATTCCAGCAGGATAACACGAGTATAATATAATGCGACAAACTTCATCGCTGCGAGCTCCAAAACGGGTGAGCGAATCATAAGTGAAATGGGGGGTTGGAGAGAAGATAAGAGGCCAGGAGACAGCGATTGTGCTAGGCCATCGTGGTTAGAGATCATGTTGCAATGCTCTGTGTGTTGAACTTCTTTCGCACCGTACGTAGCCAAACGTGCTAATCGAAGGTGCGGGGAAGGACAACAAATTGGAGAAAGTGTTTCGCCCCCTGACGCTGATCTCAATTAGAAATGGTTTTCAGATGTTAAAACAAATATTGATTTCGGGATTTTTTGTTTGTTAAGGTCAATGTTGGATAACAACAACAAAAATTGGACCGTCAGATGTTTGGATCACAATGCAATCACGTGACGTGGCTTCGTACGAGAAAAGTAATGTCGACCGATGTCACGTGACGTGAAGTTGTGGCAAACTTTCTCATCAAACCAAAATATTCCGAAAAAGAAAAAAAATCCGCATCATTTGAAAAATGTCATATTGAGGCGCAGTTTAGCGATTTTTTCACATTCTTAAAAAAAATGGTAACATCCCAAATCTCCATCACTCGAGCCAAACGTGGCTTTTCCCCTCTTCTCAACCTCATTCCCTCCGAAGTTTTCAGCGACGCGAGCACTCCACCAACACGCGGTCACACGAATCCCAACATTTTGCCCACAACCACCACCCCCCACACCCCCCACATCCCGCGTGCTCCACGTCCCCACTCGACGATCCCCGTAAGGGGGGGGGGGGGTCCTCCTGGGGGGGGGTCCCCCTACAGAGCGATTCCGTCACTTGGCGTCGATCGCTGGAGCGGGGTTTCAACCGCTCGCGTCGAGGCAAACACGACCGTGCATATAAAATACAACAACAAAAAACAACGATTCCAGCTAAGACTCCACCTATCGATTAATCGTGCAATCGACGCAGGCTTGTTTGGCAGGCAATTAGTCGCTAAAGTTGGTGCGTGCAAATGTGATTGAGTATTTGGCATCTTAAACGCATTGAGTATGCGTTTTAGAGTATTTGGCTGCTAAACATTTCCGCGCGATAAGCCGCTTCGTTGAGCTATCGTCTGTGGCCAGGTTGCTTAGTGGGACTTACCTGGTAAAATAAAAAAATATTTTAGTTTAAGTTTATAGATTGCATTTAAACGATTGGGGAAGATGCCGTGGAGTTTGTGATTCGCAAGGATAGAGCAGGCGGAATTTGCCGGAGCAGAGTAACGATTCTAACATTGAGGTTTGTTTTCTCGTCCCGTTTAACTTCTCTCGCTTTCTGCTTCTGTCAAATGCATTGTCGCATTTGCATATACAGTCATTTGAATACATTGTAAATGATACTCAGTGGCACAATCTAATGCGTGCACCAACAGCGTAAGAATCGCTTTCAGTCGATGATTCGATTAATCAATATTCGCCTTGCAAAGTGGCTTACACTGTGAGCTCAACTTTCATCCTCGTGAAACAAGGGTTCTGTGTGGGATGAGACGAGCTTTCTGTAATGAATGGGATGAGGGTTCTGTATTGCACAAGATGTAGAAGTATGTATCTTATCAGACAAGGAGATGAGAACAGGGTTTTGTATGGGCTTTAGATGAGGATGTTGTATGTAGTAGGACGTGACAAGGATTCTGTATGGGATTCGACAAAGGTATGGGATGAGGGCTCGATAATTGGATGATACTAAGATTCTGTATAAGAGACGAGGCTTCTATATGGGATGAGAAAATGCTTCTCTATGGGATGGTGTGATGTAGTTTATAATTTTCATAACCCCTTTTCAACAATAAACGGATTCTCAAGGGCTCTACATTGGATGCGTTAGGGGTTCGATATGGGACGAGACTCGTTTTCTCGACTTCAGAATTAATCTCAAAGCCGTCGATCCGCCTGTTAAAAGTCGACTTCAAACGACGACTAACCCTGCTCTATACCCGGGCAAAACGGCGATTCCTCCATCGCCGCGTGCGCGTTGTCGTCTTCCTGTCGGTGACAACGTCGAGTCGAACCGACGCGCGACTATTGCTCGGGCACTTCGTCCGAGTCGTGGCAGCTCTCCCAGGGGTTACGCGGAATCCTGGGCAGGGAAATGAGCACCAGCGCCACCCCGGAGACGAAGAGGATGGTGGCGGCCGCCAGGGCGCACCCGAAGGACCACGAGAAGGTGACCGCTTCCCACATGGTGGCGTGGCTGTCGATCATGCGGTTCACCGACTGACGCATCACCTCCACCGACACCACCACGCACAGGCCTGCACGCGCGGCAGACGTCGTAAGAGGCGTAGCAGCTCGATGTTATGGAATCTAGGGCAAGGTGCCATCTTCCTGTCCTCCCTCCAGCACCGCACCACAAAACATGTGAGCCACCAGCTGCTACTGCTTGCCACGTGACCCCACTATACGGCCACACATCTTGGCGGTGCCCATACCCTCTCTCCACACCCCGCCAACCCCCTGGGAGGGCGTCTGGGACAGCCGCCACGCCACCCTGCCTCGCTCCGTATTTGCTACAGCACTGGACGTCGAGCCCAAAAGGCAAAACAATTCTTGGTGAATTATCTTTCGTGTGGGATGGCTTCTCGTGCACGGAAAAAAAAAACCCACGTAATTGTTCTGCATGACACTTCGAAGCAATGCTGAGCGAGGAAGCTTGCAAACATGTATCCTTCCGTTCTAAGCATGGGACGTTGTTGGTTCAATAACGGTTCCAAGCACATGTCAGCGATGGCCCAACGTTGCCATGTTTACTGGGTTGTTATTTCCACCGCGCAGAATTGCTTTTAGATTAGCCAGAGGTCTCTAGATAGTGTGTGGGGGTACCCACATTTTGCCGCACCACGCGCGATCTTACGATCGACTGCGGCGCGTCCATTTATACCGCTGGTTGAACAGAGGCGGTTACGGGAGATTTAAGAAACTCGCCACCATTGTTTGTACTGCCGTGCCGGGAGATGGAATCGAACCGGTGATCTCTGGGTGGCAAGTCCAGTGCGCTGCGAACCATTCCACCACTGTGGCAGATCCCTTGATTTCTCAGTTAAAATGTTTTATTATGGAGAGACATTTCTATACGTGTAGAAAAGCGGTCACCGACTTTTTTTCTGCCATATTTTCCACGCAGTGGCTAGTAAAGTAAATTGTATTTATGTTTTTTTTGTTATCATTCTTTGTTATTTATCATACATAGCTCATTTTCAATACCCTATGCCTCTTGTTCCTTGCGGACAAAACGAGCCCTAACTCGACTCTCTAAGAGCAAAGTTACTCGAGTAGGCGCTGCCACTGACTGACTGACAGATGGACGGAAAAACGAGGTGCGTTTGTGTATTATCTGAACCTGTCATGGGCCTCCCCTAGGTCGACTCAGCCTCAAGTGAGTACTTGTCTGTAAAACATCGTTACTCAGGAGACAAAGGCGGCCGGGCGTGGCTCCTGGCCACCCACCCCCTCGTGTGACGTGTTGGCCTTCATCGGTGCTACTCGCTAACAGCACTTGCCCCAAGAGTCTGTTAAGGCTATCGGGGGGATCTTTGTCTTTTGCGTGTACGTGCGTGTACGTGTGTGTGTGTACGTACCAGCGCAGAGGCACAAGAGGCCAGCGGGTCGCATCATGTACGTGCGGTTCTTCCTGAGCCCCGCGCCCACGCACACCGCGCCCAGGATCATCAGCACGAAGCTCAGGAGGCCAATCACCGCCGCTGAGATACTGTACTCTGCGGGTTGCAGAGAAGGCGTTAGGGGGGCACGTTGGGTGGTCAGGGCGAGAGATATGGCGGGGGTGGAGGATCAGGTCATGGGTCATGGGATGGGTTAAGGCAATGGGTCATTGGAATGGGTCAGAGCCATGGGTCGCGGTACGGAGGACCGTGGCATAAGGTCAGGGCATAGGGTTATGGGATGGGTTAGGGCATGGGGTTGGGATAATGGGATATGGCATGGGTTGTTAAGGGATAGGATATGGAGATTCAGAGGGATCACACAGGGGTTAAGCTCTGAGGGGTCACTGGGGAGCGGGGAAAGAGGAGATCACGTAGGCCAGAAGGCATGGAGTTCAGCTTCGAGGGGTCACAGTGGCGCGTGGGGAGACGTGGGGTCGCGGATTTCGAGTGATGGCGCGGGGCTGTTTTTTTTCTCTCACAGAGCCCGGCATCTTCACCTTTCTGCGTGGCGACCTCAAAGTCATCTCCGGCTCCCAATTTAAAGTGCTTGAAGAAGGCGCATTTGATCTCTACAGAGAGGGAGTGGGCAGCAAGGCAGATGGATAGACAGTTTGTAGATAAGGACACGCGTTATGATACAGATAATACAACAGACAACCGGACGAACAGACAAGCAAACATTATAAGACACAAAAGACAAACATTCCAAACATACAGACGACTGACAGTCAATGAGACATAAATACGGTCAGGCAGCCAGCCAGACAGAGACAAAGAGACAGACGAATGATAAACAGACAGACAGACAGGCGGACAGACTGATTGACCGACAGACGGACAAATACATTCAGAAAAATAATAAGACCGACACACGAATCAAACGACTGCCAGACAACCGATTAGACACACACGAAGCGCTGTCGGTGGACTTCAGAACGCGCACATGACAACGAGGAAAGCCTCGCTCGCATCTCGCCCCAGGCTCTTGTCGCCGTAACAAATTCCCTTTTCCCAGCTTCGCTTCTCATCGCCACATTCCTCGCATTTCCTCGCTGCGCAGAGCGAGCGTTTCCTACGCGGTGTTTGTGTTCAATGTTTAGACCCTAATCGGTAGCGACGGTGGGAGGGTCGGGGGCGGAGAGGTGGGAGTGGAGGAAGGCTGCCCTTTATCAGCCCATTCATCGGTTTCGATGAAGGTGCTGATAAATGGAAGCTGAGTTAAGTCGGAGCAGCTGAATGAGGAGGAGGAGGAGACGATGATGATGATGATACGATGATGGTGATGGAGTTGAAGGACCTGGAGGAGTTGGAGGAGATGTGGACGGGCACCACCACCACCTGTCAACCCGCTTTTGGCCGTTCCTAGGTCCTCTCGTGCGCCCCGTGCCCACCCCTCTCCACCCCCCTCGTCCCCTCTCGCCCCCCGCGCTAATTTTACCCCGAGCTCGGCTCAGCTGTTGCCGTCCATCGGGCTCGTTTCACGCGAGCGAGGCCGATTTCTGTAGCCCACCCCGTGTCTGCCGCCTTAGCGACGTGCGGGGTTGAAACGGTGGTACTTTGAAAGGGTGGCACCATCATGGTCATCACCATTAATCACCACCACCGTGGTCATAATCAAAATAAGTATTTTGCAATAATCATCACCGGGGTTTCATTGTCTCACTTGTGCTGCTATAGAGGCCTGGAGTAAGGATTGTCACTCGAGTACAAGGTACGCACATTTATATTGATGCGACATTATTCCACTCTTACACTCCTATGAGGACAAAACACATCTATAGTGAAGGTAAAATAAGCTGCGATGGATGCGGCTGGAATTCAGCACTGAACATAATAATCAGTTGTCGAACACTGTCATCATTGCCTTCGTCGTCATCATCCCGCGGAGTCAATGAACAACTGAGCACCGCCTGATTGGTGTTGGGACGGGAACAGCTGGTGCCGCACCCATGGCATGCGCGTGGGTGTGTGTGGGCCCCGTCATAGCAATGTGGCGTTGGCATCGGCAGCTGGAGGGGCGCAGCTGAAGTTGAGCATTGCCACATCGCGCGTTTGAGCGGTTAATGTCGGCTCACCATGTGATGATGATGACGGAGGTTGTTGATGATCATGGTCAGTATAAACATGATGGTGATGGTGGTGAATAGATGGAGGATGGTGATGGTGAATCGATGGACAAATTTGATGGTGGTGAATAGATGGATGATGCTTGTGGTGGTGAATAGATGCAGGATGATGGTGAATAGATGGATGATTTTGATGGTGGTGGTGAATATATGGATGGTGGTGGTGGTGAATATATAGATGATGGTGTTGGCGAACAGATGTAGGATGATGGTAGTGAATAGATGGATGATGATAAATACGTGTAAGCATCGTTTCTGCCTGGTATTATTATGTGGTTTCTGTTATTATGTCTAATTTTATTGTCTGTGACTCAGCTGAATTGGCTAACGCTCGTTGCTCCAAATTAAGACGTCCCAACGACACGAGGGCAAGAGCGCCGGTCGGCAAGAGAGTTAACGGATGAGATAAGGGCTCTATGAAATTGTATGAGCCAAAGGTTTCGTATGTGATGAGACCAATGTTCTATATGGCATGAGGCAAGGTTTCTGTCCTGGGTGAGGGGAGGGTTCTGTATGGGATGACACGAGAGTTCCATATGACATGGCTAGATATTCGTTACAAATCGCAAAATCCCTTTCCACCGCAAGCGATTTTTTTTGTATACAACAAAAAGTAATCCGACAGCATCCATTTTTATGAAATAACGGCAGTGAAGTTCCTGGTGTGTAGTATTTGTTTACAGCTGTTCAGTCGATTTGCTCCATTTGCCTGCATCTTGCACTGAGGGCTGAGCGACCCCTTGATGCAACACGCCTTTGAAACTCTACACGCGGCCCAATTCATCACAACAGGATCATGCTGCTCCTGATGCTTATGATGACAGGAGGATTCCTTGTGCGTGGGTTGAAGTGTCTAGCCACACTCTCACCACTCAACCGAGAGTGGAGGCGCCACTCATGCCCCACTGGTTAGTCACGAGCCAGTGGGGGATATTCCACATTACTATGGCTGGGGCCATTCTCCCCATGGGCGACCGATATTAGCTTGCACACTTGCTACTCGTCGCTTTAACTACCAAAGAAGGATGATGATGATGATGATGATAATTTTAACTTGAGATCTTCCGATTGTGAGTCAAGTTGCTTTAGCCACGGTGTCACTCGAGGTAATCAGCCATGATCTATCCACTGCTAGGTGAAGGATTTGCCAAGGCGTAACTATCTCTCATGGTTTCACGAGGCTGATCTCATCGCTCCATTTTCGAGGTGGAGACGTCCTCTCGGATGCGTTCGCCCCTTCGGCTGCGATCCCGTTGTTAGTCTTGACCACAGATAAATATCGGATAATAATAATCATAATTACAGCAGTGTTATGTGTTTTGACGTATCGGCGGTACACCGGTGCAGCGTAACACAAACGGGCCTCATAAAAGTCTCGAATAACATTTTGAATCTGCTTATTCACCCTGTCGTCAAGTTTATTCACTCTCCTGAGACTTGCAACAACCAAACGGGTCAATAATGACCGTTGAATTGGGTCCTTTGAATCGAGGAACCGTCCGACCAAGTGTTTGGCATCAGTCAAATCTGCCTTTGGAACACGGAGCCAGCCAATCGCCATCAGACTGGGTGCTGCTATACGGCAACATACTGTGAAGCGTTGTGCTCAGCTGCTCATAAAACATTACTTTTCTGACTGCTTCGACATCACGAGAACTGATTTTGACCGCGCCACCACCACCCTGCAATACTTTCTGACCGGGGTTGCGAATCGTGGGAAAATAAAAACAATTATTGCGAAAAATGTGGCTTTTTTATTTATTTATAAATACCGTGCACCACCGGTGTACCGCCAAAACGTTCATTTACCTCGGACTCTTTATCAAGAGAGTCCTGGCCTGCATTTGTGATCTTTGCCTAAGTCCATTCTAAAGAGAAAAAAAAATATGAACTTTTGATTGCCGTGGAAAGAAACGGAAACCCGGAGAACACCACACACAGCACGCGCATCGACGAGAGGAAACACTCAAACGTCCGCACAGACGGGTCCACGAACCCACTTGCTGTACCGCCATCTCCTGGCGGCCCTCCGCAGTCCAGCGGGATGGAAGGTTTGAGCAATCCACCAACCCCATCACCGCTGCTGCTGTGTTGCGGCAATTCAACGTAACTAGACTCACAAGTCGACTTCACTCCGTTCAACTCGACTCAGATGAATTCAGTGAAACTCTTATCAACTCCATTTCACTCAACTTCGTTTAACTCGAACTCTGTTGAGCTCGAACTCAACTCCACTCGATTCAACGCAACTTCATTCATTTCTGCTCAACTCCGTTTAACTCAGCTCCACTCAATCGTACTCCATTCAATTCTGTTCATTTCGACTCCATTTAACGCAACTCCACTCAATTCAACTCAACTCCATTCAACTCTGCTCCACTTAACTCAACTGTACTCAATTCAAATTCATTCACCTTTGCTCAACTCAACTCCATTCAACTCAACTCCACTCGAGTCAACTCCATTCAACTCAACACGATTCAACTCGACTCGACTCAACTCCATTCAACTCTGCTCAACTCAACTCCATTCAACCCAACTTCACTCGATTCAACTCAACGTCTGCTCAACTCAACTCAACCCCCATTCAATTCAACTCTTCCACACAGCTCCTCGTACCGCTGGTGGGGAAGTGTGCTTTCCGACAGCCGCCGTCCTCCACCGCGGGGTCGCGGGGCGCCTGCTGCCGGCACAGGCGCCAGAGTCCGAGGTGCGCCGACTCGCACAGACTTGCGTTGGCCGCGCTCGCCGTGGCTTCCAGCACGGCCCAGTAGTTGGTGCTGATGGCCACCACCATGAGCGCGCAGCCAGCAAAAGCCAGGAACGCGGCCGCCTTTATCTTCCCTTCGCTGCCCTCCGACATCCTTGCGTTCGTCTGCCACCGGATCACGGTGGTGATTGTGTGATTGCGGCGGTGGTGGTGTTGGTGGTGGTGGCTGCGCCGAAGTTCTGGGTGTGAAGTGAACTTGGATTTTGTGTTCGGGGGGAGGGAGATGATGAGAGGAGGGGGAAGGTATGGCCTCTGGGGGGCCAGCGGGGCTCTTGAAACCCGAAACCTCGGACAAATTTGTCGATGCGTGGGAGGTGGTGGAGAAGGAGGGAGGGAAAGGGGAAAGTTTGGGTAGTGGCGGTTGAGTGATTGTGGTAGTTAGCAGGGTGAGGGGTGGTTTTGCTGAAATGGTTGAGGGGTAGTCGGGTGGTTAAGGGCAGTGGCGAATCCATGGGGTGGGGGAGGGGGCGATTGCCCCCCCAGTCCCCCTCCAGTGAGGCCCTGAAATTTTGGGGATAAATTTGAATTTGTTTGATTAATTCTAGGGTCCTATTTATAAAGGTTGACCATTTGGAACTGTCACTCTTTGGGAAGTTTTTAGATCCGCCCTCTGGTTGAGGGAATGTGGTGGCTGAGTGGATGGGTGGGTGGTTGAAGAGTAGTTTTGGTCGGGTGGCAGCGTTGGTTGGGTCGTTTAGAGGTTAGCGTGGTTGCTGTTGTGACACTTGTAAGCAACAAATACCCATGACTCATAAACCCATACCCAAGATTCAGACATAGCCACACCCGCCCCCACTGCAAGGGGGATGGTGAGGGGACCGTGCAAGTGACCCACCCATGGGTTTGTATCTGATCCCGGGCAGTGTCCCGTGGGTAGGAGGCCCGGATAATATGTAATGAGCATTTGGGCTTTAATTGACGATGCGGGATCAATCAATGGGCTTCGATGCCCGCAAGGAATGTGTTTATTTCCAGCGCCGGGGGTGTTCTGGGATCTGAGCCAATGGTGGTGGAAATTCCGCATTACCACGTGGAGAATCATCGATTGATTCATCTTTTGATTTTGGATGTGTTTAATCGGTAATTAACTTCTGGCTCACTGACCATCTCCCTTCACCATCACCCATCACCATGACTCAGTGGTCTTCACCCATTAACACCACCACTACCCATAGCCATCATTCAATACCATCACTCAATGCCCATCACTATTACCTCTCACCACCACCATTATCCAGTGCCCATTGCCATCATCACCCATCACCATATCACTCAATGTCGACCACCATCGCCCATAACATCACTTAACTGTCCACCACAATCACGCCATCACATCACCCATTCTCCTGACTCGCACACGCAGGAGGATCACGTGGTGGTGAGCACGCAGATGCTTGCATTGGACCTCCTCCCTCCACGCTGTTCCCTTTATTCTCTCTCCACCCCGAGCCGAGACCAACTTAGAAACGCGACGCATGGACCAAGCCACCTTTTGCTTGAGCATTAGAAAAAATAATCTAATTAATTAGTCCTTTAAATATGATAATTATGGCTCTTAAACCCGCGCAAGGTTCAGCGTCTTGGAGCCGCGACGCACACGTGACGCTTCGACGGCCGGTCGCACAACGCAAGCGATTAAACAAAACAACAACAAAAAACCCACAGTTTTACTCGGAAACAACCGAGCGAGCTGAATCCGTCTCTCTCCATTGGAATAAGAAGCGTTGCCAACTCCCGAGATGAGGAAAGTCGCCCACTATAACAAAACTAAAAAAAAGGCGCTAGATGTCGCTGTAGATATAGCTTGTAAAGTCGTTAAATCAGCCACTGAGACAACTTACCGGAGTTATAACACACAGTCAACTGATGCGGGAACCTTGATACATAGCCGTAGCCGTTCCGAAATCTGAAACAATGCATTTGCATGAGAAAGTCGTTCAAAATGTGTCGCTAGACCCAATTTGATCAAAAAAAATTATGGCACTCGAGAAACCCAATAAGTGGCAGCCGAGAAATAGCGACCAAATAAATAGCTGAGTTTGGCAACACGTGCGTGGGAAGGCGCCCGGTGTCGCGCGCGAAACGCGGCGCGACGACTCTTCCGTGCGACACTCGCTCGGTTAATCGCCCTGATTTAACCAAAATCGCTTCGCGTGGACCAGGTTTATGTAGGCTCAGTGGCCGATTGGTTTTTAAACACCCCCCCCCCCTAAAGTGACGGATTCACTCTGAAATTGTTACACTTTCACAAACGACAAGAGTAATGGAATCAAATTCCGCTATAGGTGTTTACCGCAACTCGGACACAGAACATTAGGACGCAAAACGCGTGCGGATTCATCTGGAAGCGAGTTTCCCTGCTGATAAATCAACCGCATGGGGGTGGGGGTGGTTAGGGAGCTGTCGTTACACACAGCTATAATACACAGCAGATAGACCAGACAGCTGTACGCACGGCAGAGAGACCAAACAGTTGTGCGTACAACAGACAGCCCAGGCAGCTGTACGAACAACAGACAGAGCAGACTGCTGTACACACAGCACATAAACCACAGCTGTATGCGCAACAGCAGACCAGAGAGCTGTACACACGGCTGACAGACTAGACAGAGGTACACACAGCAGACAACGAGCTGTACACTAAGCAGATACTCTGTACAAAAAGCAGCCGCTGCTCGTTAAATAAGGAGACAGCTGTTGTTACTCAAATTTCGAGCAAATTGTACAGGGAGGCAATGAATCTGATCACGTGGTCACGATCAGCTCAACATAATAAATGCTAAATGAAACCCCTGATTCCAAAGCCTCAGTGTCCGGTTACATAAAACGCGAGTAATCCCTTCCACCCAGTAACATATATTGCTTTAAGTGTCAAACTACACAAAGTAAGAATTACCCTTAAGTCATTTATGCAACCGGCCACTTTTATTTATGTAAAAAAAAATCCAGCTTTCTGGGTTTGTAGTTTGAAACCCAGATGACACCGACACAGCAGCAGAGAAACTCACTCCCGGACTCAAACGCGGCTCAG
Source organism: Lampetra fluviatilis (assembly GCF_964198595.1). NCBI lineage: Eukaryota > Metazoa > Chordata > Hyperoartia > Petromyzontiformes > Petromyzontidae > Lampetra > Lampetra fluviatilis. The sequence continues at coordinate 17,721,021 of NC_136279.1, read as the reverse complement.
TGTTCCGAGGCCTTATGGGCAACGAGCTGGCACTGGCACCGGCACATTTAATAATGGACAGTAGCTCTTTGCACAAAACGGGCAGCCGCTTCTGGGGCTGTGCCCAACAAGGAATAGGGTCAGTGTCGGCGCGTGGCTCCAGTCTGTGGCGATCCTAGAGGATTTGGGGGGGGGGCGGGGTAGGGGGACGCTCCATGCCCCCTAATAAACAGCAATGCCCCCCCACTAACCACTCTGTGCCCCGAATTAAGAGGTAGCTCCTCGAGGTGGCTGGGGAGGCACTCAAGTTCAAATTGACAAATTAAAGAGGGCATCATCATCACGGCCACTGATGCTACCACTCCTTTCGCCATCGTTTCCTTCTGCCACATCCCGCAGCGGGAGTGCAGGCAGCACGTGACCTCCAAAGTCTGCTCTCGCGGTCTCACGCCACTTGCGGAGTTCTACACCGAGGCTGTGGATATAGTTGCCTCTCCACACCCAAATCGATTCCGCCGTCCAGACTCTCCCCTTGTTCACTGGATACCAGAATCAACACTGGTGCGCCCTGGCTTTTCAAGTTTCGGATGCCGCGAGGTGTAGGTAGATTCATTGATGAGTGGATTGACACAGGGATCGAGTGATGGTGGTGGTGAATAGGTGGATGACGAGATGCTGGAGTGTTGGGCTCTCACCAAGACCGCTGCGCTCTCACGTCTTGCGGAGAAAGCGCTGATGATGAAGCCACTGACAGCGCATTCCAGTGACTCCATGAACCCACCTGTACGTGCTGACAGCTGATAGTGGGAAAAACCGAGATGGAGATTGCAGCCTCCTCAACCTGGAGTCACAAGCCGACAGTTGATCGGGTCTGGTGGGGTAGGGTCATATAGGTCACATCAGGTTTGGGGGGGGGTCGGGTCAGGTCATATCATGTCGGGTAATGTCATGACCGACACAGCTTGGGGAGGCGTTCATTCAGCAGTGGATTGACATCGGACTTTGAATGAATGATGAATGAATGAAGGACAGGTCGGGTCGAATCGCGGAGGCGTGATGACAACCATGAGCGTAGGTCGCGACGCTATTGCTTCAGAAGAGAGAAGTCAGAAGAGGTGAGAAAAGAGAGGTCAGGAGAGGGTCATGGTGTGAGGAGGTGAGAGAATAGGGGAGGAGAGGTAACGAAGTGAAGAAGAGGTGGGTGGAAGTAAGATGAGAGGCGTGAAGTGAGGAGTTAAGTGGAACTAAGAGCAGATGTCAGAGGAGTGGCAAGAAGGAGAGGAGGTGTGAGGAGCGGTTTAGGAGACGCGCGGTGATTGGCTAGGGAATCTGTTACAAAACGACACTGCGCTCTGCTGGTAGACACGTGACCCATTCGCTCACCTGGCGTGGAGAGTTTTTCAGGTGTAATTAAGTAAATAAATAAATCGGTATACAAATAAATACATAAATAAATGTAAAAACTAATACAAAAAATACACGGTACAAATATAAATAAAATACTATTATGTTTCGCGCGCAGAGAGGTTTGGGAAATAAATTCTCTGAACACGTGACCACGGCTGTCCCCACTTTGACACCTGGAGGAGGTGAGGGGGGGGCTACATCACTTTGGGTCCCGAGACAATAGACATCCGCGGAAGTCACCTTCACACAAACAAAGTTACGCTCGCTCGGTTGTTTATGCGTTGACACAGATCTGCGGCTGTGGTTGTAGCTATATATATACGGCTGTAAATTCAGAGTTCAATTTTTCCTTGTTGCGCTATGGAGTAGCGAGAGGCGGAACTTCCGCGGATTTAGCTGCTGCACCTGAATTTACAGCGGTGGCGAAAGTCAGACACAGAGCGGAGAACAGCATCGAATTCATCCTACATCTCTCTACGTAAATATCTCTACACATCACTTCGTATAAGCACCTAGGCACACCTGGGCAACAGTTTGGCACACCTCGCCTCCTCATCTGGATTCGAACCGAGTGACACCTCCCTGTGAGGACGCGGATTCTGAACCCGTCGCCCCGTTATTTTTAGCAGCGCGTTTCATCATCGCCACTGTGGTTGAACTGCTCTCCGCACCCCCGCCCCAGTCATGGGAATGTGGAATTTACTCCCCTCCTCCCTCCCTCCCTCCTCCCCTAGGCAAGACGGACCGTGGTCACGAGTGGAACACGGGTGTGAAGTAAGGCATTCATTCATACGAGTGTCGCTTAATGGCACTGAGAGACGCGGCTCGCTGCGAGCGGCCCCGCGGGGTGGGGGGGGGAAGGTATGGGGGGGGGCATTGGGGTGGGGGAGTGAAGGAGGGAGACCACCCTAGGGGGGGTAGGGGCAGACAGGGATCCAGGTGCACACGGGATGACCCAGGTGTACACTGGGACGCGGCGCGTGGGCCGTCTCAAATGGCCATGACGTCTTCATTGAGGTCGCTTTATACACGTGTTCTGGGTTTATTTTATTTACGTTTGTATCGATGTGTGTATGTATGTACGTGTGTTGTATGTATGTACGTGTGTGTTGTGTTAGTGCGCGCATCTCTATTTGTGAATATATCTATGAGTGTGCGCGAATGTCAGTACGTGTGTGCGTCGTTAAGTACCTATGCGTGTTCTGTGTACGTGTTCTTTAATTTGTGTTTATTGTCGCTATGTACCTGTACGTATTTAGTATCTCCGTGTGATCCTGAAGTGTGTATATGCGTGTTGTACGTACGTATTATATGTGTGTGATTTGTACAGTATATGTTTATATATGTGTGTATCTATATGCCTGTGTGTGGGTGATGTGTATATACCTATTTGTGTGTGTAGCTATGTATATGTAGCTATGTGTGGGGCCACTGCCCACGTGCACCTTTTAAAACATTTTCTTTCAACAAACATCACAACATTAAACACTGAAATCTGGTCCCTGACCCATTCCCCCAGCACCATCACCAGCACCGGCTGCTTCGCCATCATCACTACCATCATCACTACCATCATCATCATGACCACCATCATGATCGTAAACACGACTACTACCAACAAAATCGTGACCACCATCGTAATCATCACCATTATCAACATCATCTTCGTCTTCAGCGCCATCATCATTATCACCTCCGCCAGTTCATTATCATGACTGACGCACCACCACCAACATCAGTGAGCATGACTACCATCACTGCCAGTCCAGTATCTTGACAACCCTCTACATCATTGAGACACTACCGCTAACAATTATTACCATCAACACCACTAGTTCCTCATCGTGAATTTGATCACCACCATCTCCACCACTTCATCCTTGTTACCTTCGTCTACATGAGCCATCACCACCATCTCCGCCAGTGTGTCATTGTGGCTTTCATCATCACCACGATCATTATCATCATTACGATCACCTTGATCATTGCCAGTTTCCTATCATGACCTCCATCACCAGCATCACGCCATCGTGGGAACGTCCTGGGCGCCCCTCACCCCCACCCCACGTTCCTTGCCGCCCACCACCCCACGCTCACACGGGCGTAGTTCGTCGGTTCGCGAGCGGCAGCGTCGAGTCGTCAAAGTCGTCCTTGCTCGAGAATGCGTGGGGCTGCAGGAAGGGCCCGGGTGGCCCACGAACAGAATTGTAGGCGGAGGCCGACGACACATCGCGGCCTGGCGTGGCCTGCAGCGCGTACATGGGGATGATGTCCGTGACGGCCATTGGCATGGGAGGTCCCACCTGCGTCAACCTCGGTGCCCCCAAGGGCAGTAGCTGCTGCTGTTGGTGCTGCTGCTGTTGGTGCTGGAGCGACTGCGGAGGGAGGAGGCCTGGCGAGGCGTCGCGGGAGCGAGCGGGGTCGCTTGAGCGCGACGAGGATCGCGAGCGGCGGCGGTAGCGCGCCCGGTACGTGGAGTAGGGCCCCGGGGCTGGCACGGGCCGCTTGAGGTGCTGCAGCTGGTGCGGCCGGGCCCGTGCACGGGCCACCCGCGTCTTGTCGATGTAGACGTGGACGGCAACGACACCCACCACCTCGGCGAGCACAAAGGAGAGCGCGCCGAAGTAGAAGGACCAGCCGTACTGGTAGCTGCTCTTCTTGGAGTCACTCTGCGCCGGGTCGTATGAGTTGCTCGAGATGTACACGATGATGCCGATGATGTTGCTCAGGCCTGGGAGACGCGCGGGAGAGACACGACGGAGGGGTGAAATATTTTCCAAGGACACCCCAACCACCTGGACTTCCCTCCGCCCCTACCAGCACCAGGAGGTGGTTGAGGAAACATTTTCTGGAGCTCAGCCAAGGACAGCTACCAGCTTCAGCAGAATGAAGCCCTAATTAAGGCTGCGTTATTGACGAATAAATGTGTTGAGGTTTTGTTTATTAATTGTGCCTATGCAGGGAGTAAACTAAGCATTTGGTGATGCTGCTGCTGCACTGGTGCACAACGCAGAATTAACAAAAAATACTCAAAACACTCGTCAACAACACTGGCCATAAAATAGAAAAAGACAATACGTAATCAGCAACGTTTCGGGTAATGGCCCTTCTTGTGCTGTGAAGAAGAGTCATTGCCTGAAACGTCGCCGAATATATGAAAATACACACATACATTTAGTTTTCTGCAAAGGCCCACAGTGTTGTTGACGAGCGTGTTGGAGATTTAAGTGGGCAGTGTGGTGTTAGTGCTCGAGTTTGAGAGCCGGAGCTGGCGGTGCTCACCCGCCGACACGCAGAAGATGCCGGCGCCCAGCAGGATGTTGTGCTTCCGCTTGTAGAGTTCACTCGCTGCCACCGAGACGCCGCCAAACAGCAGCAGCGTCGCGCTCAGGATGGGGAACGCGCTGGACGCTCGCACCACGCCTATAACAACGACGACGACAACAACAAAACCGCCGTTCACTGTTAAGTAGCAGTGATGTCATCGTGGCGCTTGTGCCATGCTAGGTGCACTTTAAAACCAGGTGAAGTATAAAAGGCCCGCTGGCAAGTCACGGAACAGACCCATGGGTTTTCTGCCTGAGGTGACTGGCAGATGCACCAACTGTGGTCCCTACTGTGCCAACTGTCTGCGTTTTAGCCACCCGGCGCTCTGCTCATTGTTGTGAGCGTCACTCTCCGTTGTTGCCGGAGGGCGACTGCCACAAACTCCCAAGGAAGTGCCCTTCACGAACCTCCTCTCCAAAGGTCGATCTTGACAACGCTGGTACCAAACATACATATGTAAAAACAAGACAATTCCCTCTGGCAGTCGCCCTCCAGCAACGAAAGTGCCAGCATACGCTCGGTCGCCTTTGTCTCCCCAGTGTTGATGTTCTCACACCGCACCAGGTACTCGCTTATGGCTGAGTCGATATTGGGGATACCCAGGACCGGTTGAAATATTCGTCACATGATTAGTGGTCGAGAGCAGGAATATAACTCAAGGCGCCAGGTTCGGAGTGCAGTGTGCTAACTACTGCACTTCCAATCCCCACACACAAACACACACACAGATCCCTATTACAGCCTACATAGCCAGGCAGGGTGTGCCCAGGTCTGTATGTGTATAAGAATGGCCAGGTGTACCCAGATGTGTATACGAATGTTCAGGTGTACAGGTGTGTATGTGTATACGATTGCTCATGTGTGTACAGGTTTGTACGTGTAAAAGATAGCGCAGGTGTGCCCAGGTGTCGCCAGGTGTGTATGTGTATTAGATTGTCCAGGTGTGCCCAGGTATGCATGTGTATACGAATGGCAAGGTGTGCCTAGATGTGATTGTGTATAACATTGCCAAGGTGTGCCCAGGTGTGCCCAGGTGAGTTTGGGTAAAAATCGCCCAGGTGTGTATGTGTATAAGATAACCCAGGTGTGCCCAGGTGTGTACGTGTATAAGATCGTCCAGGTGTGTATGTGTGTAACATCACTGATCACCCATGTGTGTATGTGTGTAAGATTGTCCAGGTGTGCCCAGGTGTGTATGTGTATACGATCACCCAGGTGTGCCCAGGTTGTATGGGTATAAGATCGCCCAGGTGTGCCCAGGTTGTATGGGTATAAGATCGCCCAGGTATGTATGTGTATACGATCACCCAGGTATGCCCAGGTGTGTATGTGTATCAGATCGCCCAGGTGTGCCCAGGTGTGCCCAGGTGTGTATGTGTATCAGATCGCCCAGGTGTGCCCAGGTGTGTATGGGTATAAGATCGTCCAGGTGTGTATGTGTATATGATCACCCAGGTGTGCCCAGGTTGTATGGGTATAAGATCGCCCAGGTATGTATGTGTATACGATCACCCAGGTATGCCCAGGTGTGTATGTGTATCAGATCGCCCAGGTGTGCCCAGGTGTGCCCAGGTGTGTATGTGTATCAGATCGCCCAGGTGTGCCCAGGTGTGTATGGGTATAAGATCGTCCAGGTGTGTATGTGTATATGATCACCCAGGTGTGCCCAGGTTGTATGGGTATAAGATCGCCCAGGTATGTATGTGTATACGATCACCCAGGTATGCCCAGGTGTGTATGTGTATATGATCGCCCAGGTGTGCCCAGGTGTGCCCAGGTGTGTATGTGTATCAGATCGCCCAGGTGTGCCCAGGTGTGTATGGGTATAAGATCGTCCAGGTGTGTATGTGTATAGGATCACCCAGGTATTATGTGTATAAGATCACCGATCAACCATGTGTGTATGTGTGTAAGATCGCCCAGGTGTGCCCAGGTGTGTATGTGTATAAGATCGCCCAGGTGTGCGTTCTCTCACGCAGCAGGTACTCCGCGCTGCCCTTCTCATAGTCCTGGTCGTCAGGGAAGTAGTCAATCTTCTTGCAAGCGCCCTTCAGCTCCCCTGGGGGATAGAGCAAGGGACAGCACAGGCCGTGTCACAACTCTTTGCAACATCAGCAACAGCAGCTGCAACAGTCGGAGTGATACTCGGCAGGAGCAGAAGTGGCAATAACAGCAGTAGCAGCAACAATAACAGCCCAAGACGTAACAGCAGCAGCGCCATTGCCACCTATAGCAGAAAAAACACTGAAATTATCGTCATCATCATCATCGTCAATACTGAAAACAGTAAGTAGTTTACCTCATCAAAAACATCAACGTTGAGTTTACCTCATAATTTGCCACAAACCATTAACATCAACAATTTAGTTTACCTCATCATTTGCCATCATTAACATAATCACCGCATTTAAAATCATCAATAACGGCTGTCATAGACACAGAGACACTGCATTTACCATAATCAGTAACATGAACACTGAGTTTACCTCACCATTTACCATCATCAACACTGAGTTTACCTCAGCATTCACCACCATCATTAACATCAATACTGAGTTTACCTCAGCATTCACCATTATTAGCATCAACACTGAGTTTACCTCAGCATTTATCACCATCATTAACATAAATACTGAGTTTACCTCAGCATTTACCACCATCATTAACATTAATACTGAGTTTACCTCAGCATTTACCACCATCATTAACATCAATACTGAGTTTACCTCAGTATTTACCATCATCAACACTGAGTTTACCTCAGCATTTACCATCATCAACACTGAGTTTACCTCAGTATTTACCATCATCAACACTGAGTTTACCTCAGCATTTACCATCATCAACACTGAGTTTACCTCAGCATTTATCATCATCAACATAAATACTGAGTTTACCTCAGCATTTACCATCATCAACACTGAGTTTACCTCAACATTTACCATCATTAACATAAATACTGAGTTTACCTCAGCATTTATCATCATCAACACTGAGTTTACCTCAGCATTTACCATCATTAAAACTGAGTTTACCTCAGCATTTACCATCATTAACAGCAATACTGAGTTTACCTCAGCATTTACCATCATCAACACTGAGTTTACCTCAGCATTTACCATCATTAACATCAATACTGAGTTTACCTCAGCATTTACCATAACATCAACACTGAGTTGACCATCATCATCATCATTCACATCAGCACTGACTTTCCCTTAGCATTTACCATAACATCAGCACTAAGTTTACCTCAGCATTAACCATCAGCACCATCGTTATTAACAAACATTGACTATGAATCGTGTTGCTTGAACGATTGCTATTGGAAAGCATTGACAAACGAGGCGCATATCGATTGGCTGATGGGCATAACATTGTGCTTAAGGTCCGCCGTGACGACCCATTGTCAAATTACATTTCTTTATGCCTCGTGTACTTTGAAACAAAGATCATTGCCCGAAACGTCGCCCATTGACCCCACTGTGTTATTGAACATGTGTTCAGTTTTTTTTGTTGTTGTTAGATTTGTACTTGTGCACCACTGGCAGCAGCAACAGCAGCATTGCCGCATCAATTGTTTAACGGCAATTTACTTCATTGTGGCTCCTGGGCTATGGCGTCACCGAGCGTGCTTCATTCGCGGCGACGTCATCCGCGTGATTCATCGGCGATGACGTCACCGGTGTTTAATGCTAGCCGCGATGACGCCACTCATTGTGACCCAACTCTCCTCCCTCACTTCGTGATGACGTCACACGTCTGGTGGGGTGGGGTGGGGGTTGAGGCCGCTGTCCACGCGCGCCGGTGCTGAAGGGCGGCCCGGAGCGAACAGAGACCGGGCGATGTCCGTTATTTAACCAGGCGAGGAAGGACCCTTTGAGATTAATTACCCGCTGTGATTTACGTCCTTTGTTTAAGCCACGTGAGCGCGAGCGAGCCCATTGAGAAATCGCTATCTCGTGCGATTCGCGTGCGTTAGGTCTTTATTAAAATCCGTGCGAGCCATTGTCCGTCGCCATTGACGCCCTTCAACTTGCTGTAGGCGAGAGACTCGGAGTTTATTATTTCAGCTGGTTAAGGCCCATTGAGCTAAGCGGCTCTTTTACAAAGACGACCGCAGCCCCTAGAGAGACCGCTGCGATTAACTGCTTCCTTTGTGCTGACATCTTTATTTAGCAAAATGCAAGCTCGTTTTGAGATTATCCCGTGCGATTTGAGTCACGTATTTAAGCGTTCCAAAAAAAATCCCATTCTATCGTGATCGATGCCATTTATTTTACCAACCGAGATTCAATGCCTTTTTCCTGTGACTTGACGTTGACATAATTTAAGTAGGCGAGTTGCTCATTGAGATATGAATCGTCTTTGGTATCGACTCCGTCTATTTAACAAAGTGAGAGCTCGTTGAAATTGAACGAATCTTGTTATTCCGTTTGAGAGTCGTTTAAAATGCATTATCGCTGTAACGGGAGACCAGGAATCCGCGTCCACAGAGACTCGCGTGCTAATTTCATTTTGATGTTGGATTTTTTTTCAAACATATCATTTTCATCGATGACACCCGCAGCCCACAACGGTATTCTCTTGCAGATGGCGATGTCATAGGGTATGCACATTATCTTTCCCGCAACAGTAAGGGGCAATACATACATTACACCATGCACACGCACTACTTTAGCCATGGCGAGTGCAGCGAATGTCAAATCGTAGTCGAGATCGCTCAACAAACGCAAATCAGTGGCTGTGAATCCCGGCACTGTAATGTGGACAGTCACGCACACCGCGCCATGGGGCTAAGCGCAAATTACGGTCCTTCCACTGCCTCTTGGGTAGTCAGGAGTGAGATGGAGTGAGATGGAGATCGGCACGGTGAGAGGGAATGGGGAGAGATGGCGAAAGAGAGGTGGAGAGAAGGTAGAGAGAGGTGGAGAAGAAAGAAAGGAGAGAGTCTGGAAGGAGAGAAGAGACAGTGGTTGAGGGGGAGAGCGCAGAGGAGATGGAGATGGATGGAGACAGAGGATGAGAGATGGAGAGAGTCGGAGATGGGGAAATAAGTGAGAGATGCAGCGAAATACACAGTGGAGAGGGGATGAGAGATGGAGTAACACACGCAGAGGAGGAGTTTAAGAGAGGCCGGGGGAGGGAGGAAGGCAGTGTAATGAGAGATGGAGCGACAGACACACGGGGAGAGGTATGGGCGATGAATAAACACACAGATGTCAGGGAGATGGAGAGAGACACAGAGCTGGGGTGAGAGAGAGGAAGGAGATGGAGTGAGAGGCGCAGAAGAGAGGGGGAGGGAGGCAAAAGCCAGCCATGTCCCCTCCCTCCCTAACAAAGCGCGTGCCCGCGACGCCCGTGAAAGCGCCCAACGCCCCCGCCATCTTGTTGTGCACGCGCATCTCTCCCGCAACCCCCAGGGGGTCCTAACCCCCTTCGCCCCCCCCTTCGCCCTTGTCCCCCACCCCTTCTTACCCTACCCCTCAAAACAACAACAATATCAACCGAGCATCCTTTATTTCTCCATAAAGGCCTCACTGAGCCTCAAAAGGTCATTTTCAGGAGCGTCCCGCGTGGGGCTGTGTCGCCAATTCCTGGTTGAGTGTTTATGATGAGGACACACGAGTGACCGGAGAAAACCCCACGCGTGCTAGAGGAGAACGCTCGAAACGTCTGGACGAAGAGCCGGGAGTATAAACGCACCTTGGGATGGTTATTATTTCGCCAATAAAACAGAAAGAGCAGCTTTGCATCGAGGTAGGAGCAAGGATAGAGATAGGGGTAAAGATACATGGATAGACAGGGGTATGAAAATAGATGTGGCTATAGATAGATATCGGGTCATAAATAGAGATTTAGGCAGCGATAGAGATCGGGGTAGGGAAAGAGATAGGCGTAGAAATGGGGTAGAGCAGGTGGTATGGGTAGAGATAGGGTAGAGATTGTGTTATGTGTGGGGGTCGAGATAGGGGTAGGAATAGAGATCGGGCTAGGGATGCTGACAAGGGTATGGATAGAAATAGGGGTAGGGGTAGCGTTTTTGTAGAGAGAGTGATAGGTGTTGGGGTATAGATAGGGGCAGGGATAGAGATACGAGTAGAGATTGTGCAGGGATAGGAGTCGCAATAAAGATAGCGATAGGGATAGAGATCAGGGTAGGGATTGAAATACATACCGAAAGAACCAAAGAGTATGGATTCCTGCAGTCACGAAAGCTTCAAATCAAGATATAAGTATAGGCATTCGATATAGCGGTAAAGATAGAATAGAGATAGGGGTAGGCAAAGCGTGAGGCCGATGTGTGACGTTACAATCCCAAACCCCACCGTGAACCGGGTTCTAATCTCAGTTTTTATTCTATTGGTGACACAGCCGCCCCCCTCGCTCCCATGCACGCCACCGCCTCCCCTCACCCGCCACAACCCCTCCCCTCACCCCCCCCACCTCCCGAGCGCCTCGCACTCGCTTGACACAACAATGGACCTGAGATTTCACCGGTGCCGCCATCACCGCCTTCACGCAGGGGCTGTGGGTCACAGTGACCGGCCGCACCGGCCTCATAAACCCCAACACTCACCACAGCCACAACACTCACCACAACACTCACCACAACACTCACCACAACACTCACCACAGCCACAACACTCACCACAACACTCACCACAACGCTCACCACAACACTCACCACAGCCATCACGCTCACCACAGCCACAACACTCACCACAACACTCACCACAACGCTCACCACAACACTCACCACAGCCATCACGCTCACCACAGCCACAACACTCACCACAACACTCACCACAACACTCACCACAACACTCACCACAACACTCACCACAACACTCACCACAGCCTCCACACTCACCAAAACACTCACCACAACACTCACCACAACACTCACCACAACACTCACCACGGCCACAACACTCACCACAACGCTCACCACAGCCACCACACTCACCACAGCCACAGCACTGAAAACAGCCACACCACTCACCACAATGCTCACCACAACGCTCACCACGGCCACAACACTCACTACAGCCACCACACTCACCACAGCCACAACACTCACCACAACGCTCACCACAACGCTCACCACAACACTCACCACAACACTCACCACAACGCTCACCACGGCCACAACACTCACTCCAGCCACAACACTCACTATAACCACAACACTGACCATAACCACAACACTCACCATAACCACAACACTCACCACTACCACAACACTCACCACAACGCTCACCACAGCCACCACGCTCACCACAGCCACCACACTCACCACAGCCACAGCACTGAAAACAGCCACACCACTCACCACAATGCTCACCACAACGCTCACCACGGCCACAACACTCACCATAACACAACACTCACCATAACCACAACACTCACCACTACCATAACACTCACCACAGCCACAACACTCACGGCAAAACTAACACCACAACCACACTACTCACCACAACCACATCACAGCCTCACCACTGACCACACCATTCACCACAACCACAACACTCACCACAACCACAACGCTCAGTGCAGCCACAATCCTCACCACAACCACAAGACTCATCATATCCACAACACTCCTCAAAATATCTACCACAACGCTCACCACAACCGCGACACTAATCCCAACCACCCCTCTAACCTCACAAACGCACCCATACCTCAAGATTCACCAACTCACCCACACCTATAGCCTCACCAAAGCAACCACTCTTCTACCCTCACACACTCACCTACACCTCGAGCCCCACCAACTCACCCACACCTTTACTCTCACCAACTCACCCATACCTCTAACCTTCACAAAATTACCCACCCAACTTACCTCACCAACTCACACCACTCCACTAACCTCATCAACTCCCCCACACGTATAGCCTCACCAGTTTCAGTGGCTCCTCCAACCGCCCAACTCAACTAGCCTCACTAACTTGTAAAAGCCTCATCAGGCTCAGCTGCCCGACAGACATCACAAGTCTCACCAACCCCCCCAGCCTCAACAAACACAAGTCTCACCAAGCCCCTCACCGGTCTCACACAAACCTGAGGATTGCGCCTACATTTCCATCATCGCCACCCTCACCATCCCGAAAGACCTCACCTATATATTTATTTTGCCTTACTACTCTCACTAAACCCTTCAATCCTCACGCATCCCTCAGGATCGTACGAGCATTGCTAGCCTCACCAACCCACCATCGGCTTCACCATCCATCACCAGCCTCACCGCTCGCTCAAGATCTCACCAACATTTTGCCGCCGAATCAAACCTACCGCCCTCATCCTCACCACCCCTCCTCAACCACCCCACCCGGTGCCATCACCAACAAACAACCCTCGCTCTCACCCCCCCCCCCACCGCGTACCTTCGAGGCAACACTTTCTCCAGAGGCCCGAGTGCGTGAGCACCTCCTGCATCTTCTTGCCTGTGTCATTGTCGCCGTTGTCCTTGCTGTGGCACAGGCCGCGCGCGTACAGCCAGTAGTCGGTGCCCACGGCGATCGTCATGAGACTGAAGGCGGCGAAGGCGCCCAGGGTCGCGAGCAGCATCCGCCCTCCGCGCTCACCCGCGCCCACTCCCATGCTGCTGCCGCATCCTCTACGGGGCCCCCGGTGGCCGGAGGAAGCGGGGACGGGGTGGGGGGGGTCTGTCTCCCTTGGGGGGGGGGTCTGTCTCCCTTGGGGGGGGGGGGTCTGCTGTCTGTGTCTTACTAGGTGTGTACTGCGTTGCGTGTCTATCTACTCGCGAGTCTGTGTATCCCCTGTCTCCTGTCTCACACTCCTGGATTCTTCTCGAGTCTCTTAGCCCTCTGTCCCTTAGCTGCGTCTTTGTCTCTCGCTCTCTTGTCTCTGTGCTTGTGTCTCTCTGCGTCTCAGAAGCAGGATCAGCACTCTACATTGTCTGCGTCAATAGCCCCTTGCTTCGTTATCTCCCTTCTCGCTACAACGGCAGCGTCTCCCTCCTCTTTGCCACTAGCCGAATGCGTCTTCTCCCCCATCAGCTGCATCAGCTGCAGCAGCTCTCCTTGACTCTCCGCGCCTCCATCAACAGCAGCTCCTTGTTCCTTCGCCGTGTGTCTCTACAGCAACCCTCCGTCTGTCTCCGCGTCTCTCCCCCGTGTCTCACTCGCTGTGTTTCCCTGCTGGTATCTCTGTCTCTCTCTCTCGCCTTGTCTCTCTCGTCGTGTCTCTCTACAGCGGCTTCTGCACCGCAAAAAGCTCCCTGCACATTAGCGCTCTTCTCTCTCCTTCCCCCAATGACTTCTCATCCCTTCTACAGCGCCTCTGTCTTCCTCCATACCACCTCGCTCTGTGGCTCGATCTCTCTCCTCCTACAGCCTTCCACAATGTCCTATCTACAGCATCCCTCTCTCCCTGCAATATCGTCTCCTTGTTTTTCACAGCATCTCGTAACCTCGTACCGTCTCTCTCTCTCTCTCGCCTCCCTATGGCACCGTTCTATTCATTCCCACAGCGTCTCTCTCGACAGCTGCTGTCTCCATAGCGTGTCACTCCTACAGCATATTCCTCTACAGATCATCTCGCAATGTAGCAAGCATCTCCTTACAGCTGCCCTCTATAACATCCGCATCCTAAATCATCACCGCACCTTCTCGCTCTGTCTCATCTCTCTCTCTCTCGAACAGCCACTCTCCCCCCCCCATAGCATCACGCTCTATGCTATGTCTCTCTATAGCACGACGCTACACACATCACCTCTACAGCATCTTGCCCGACGGCAGCATCTCCCCCCGTTCCGCAGCTCTGCCCGCGTCTCCGCGTCTCGCGTCCCGGTTCCTCCTTTCCAGAATCTCACTCCCGATTCCATGAGCAGCCTCGGGGAGAGGGTGGGGGGGCGTAGTGGGGGGAGGGGAGGGAGGGAGAGGAGGTGGGGAGAAAGGAGGGGGTGGGGGACGTCAAGGCGCGGCTGGCGGAGAGGAGGGGCTGGGTGCGAAATGTTCCGAGCCGAGATGGAGGGGAGGGTTTTTTTTGCTTTTGGAGGGGTGGGGGGTCACTGGAGATAGGGGTCACGGGAGGGGGGGGGGCAACTGAGAGGATTTGGAGGGGGCCACTGAAATGAGAGCCCACACACGTGCAGCAAGACTTTCTACCCCTCTGCTTCTCTCCTCACTCTCCCTTCCCTCTGTCTTTCCCCCATTCTCTCTCCCTTCTCTCCCTTGCCTCTCCTCTGACTCTCCCTCTCTCGTCTCTCTACCTTGCCTTCTCACTCTTCCACCTCTCCCCTGCCTCGCCTCTCACTCTCATCTCCCCCCCCCCCAAACACCTTGTCTCTCTCCTCGCTCTCCCCTGTATCGCCTCTCCTCTATGGTCGCTTTCCATCGTCTCTCCCCTCTCTTTCCCTTGTCTCTCCTCTGACTCTCCCATCCTCTCCTCCCTCTACCTTGCACTTTCTGCTCGCTCTCCCATCTCCCTCCCATACCTCTCCTCTGACTATGCTCTGCATCTACCTCCTCTTCTTGATCTATTTCCTCGCTCTCTCCTCTCTCCCCCTTGTCTCTCTCCTCTCACTCTCTCTATTCCCCATCTCTCTACTGGCTTTCTCCTCGCTCTCTGGTGGTGCAGGAGGTGTTGGAGAGGGCAATGCAGGTCCTGGGCCTCTCATAGGTCGACTCAACCTCAAATGAGTACCTGGTGCGATGTGTGAACATCGCCACTGGGGAGACAGAGGCGGTCGGACGTGGTGCTGGCCACCCTACCCCCTTCGTGTGCCGTTCCGGCCTTCATAGGTGCCACTCGCTAACAGCACTTGCCCCAACAGTCTGTCTTTGATGTGGAGCAACAGTGATAATTATACCTTGAGGTGGATGAGCCAAATAATTGCGTCACGAGCAGCGGAGTGGCGCATCGTAGTTGATGATGCATCCTCGTCCGTGTTTGTGAATCCGGCATTGAGTTTCTATCGACGTCCCACGGTTCTGTTCTGCCTGGTGGTGACGAAAGTCTCCGCACACTGTCGGAAAGTTTTTTTTTTATCTCCATAATTTGTTTTGTTCTATACGGTGTCATTAACGGATATCGCAGGCGGATGCAGGGGTCATATGGGATAGACGGGGTTGCGTCGGGCATCGTAATAGGGCACGTGCAGGGGATAGGGGAACATATAGGGGATAGACAGGGGGACGTATAGGGGATAGACAGGCGGGATGAGTAGGGGATAGGCAGAATGATGTGTGGGGGCTAGGGGTACAGGAGGTATAGGGCGTGTATAGGAAAAGAGTTTGGTTCTGAGTTGATAGGGGGGGGGGGGGTCCGGGTTCGTGTCCGTAGTGGGGGGGGGGGAGTCATTGGCGCAAGAAGGTGGTATTATCAGGCTAACAGAAACCCCGGGGTGCGCATGCGCCAAGCCTGGTTAATTAGACGCTGCTCGCGTGCATGCGGGACAAAGGGAGCGGCCGCTCCAAGAGGGGGGGGGGGGGGTGCGGGGAGGAGGAGAGAGCGCGTCAATGAGAGGGGAGGAGGCGGAGGGGATGTGGATGGATGCTGTTTGCAAAGCAAATCAAAGTCCACTCTGGTCTCCCCGCGCCCAAGAACGAAGGGTATCGAATAGAGGGCTGGAGGAGCGGAACAATATACAATGAACTCAATAATACGGACGCAAGAGCCGCCATAGGAACGTGGAACGTCCAGTTGTTGCCTCGAGTGGTCAACGAAGATGAGCGCCGCCCCATTGCTCGTTTCCGATGGGAGGCACGGGACTCTTGGGGATGGTTATGTTGATAAATCAGCCGGAGCTA
The DNA here is from genome assembly GCF_964198595.1 of Lampetra fluviatilis. NCBI lineage: Eukaryota > Metazoa > Chordata > Hyperoartia > Petromyzontiformes > Petromyzontidae > Lampetra > Lampetra fluviatilis. The sequence continues at coordinate 17,704,522 of NC_136279.1, read as the reverse complement.
TCCAGGTCTGAATTCCGGAAAATATTCCCCCGACTCTCGGTCCCCCTCCAGCCCTGTCTGAGCCCCCCCCCCCCTCCACTCCGTACAGCAGTGGAACCCGGTCAAGGTCAAGAGGTCATCAGGGCAATATCGTTGATGTCGCCGCACCTCGCCATCGCTTCCTTCCACCTGCCAGACTCCACACTTCCAATGACCGCTCTCGTGGTATTATTGGCGTCATCTGTCTGTCAGCATCAGCCGTGATCAATCCCCTCCCGGCTCTGCGATACGAGCAGTCCACCGACAGCACCTGCACGCGAGGTGCCGTTATCGCTCCACCTCGGATATGTTCCCATCACGTGTGGATGGCCACTCCTTTGTTCGTGTTGACCATCGGCCCTTGTAAGCGACGTGTCTTATTTGTGTTGACATTTTTTTTTTTTACCAGGAAAGGCCCACTGAGATATGTTGCTCCTTTTCAGATTGACTCAAGCCAAGACCGACTTTTCTTATCGGGCTTACAATGATGTCGTTCACCTGCTCTGTACGTTCTCTAATCCGCGTCTTCCTTGGGGTTTTTTTTCCATCTTCCTGTCTGTCTCTTAATGTGATTCCGAGAAATGCATCTCCCTCCTCCACGTGTCTTTACGCACTTTTCAGCGTTTGGCATCGCAGCTCACTCCGCACGGCAGGGGGTTTGCTCATGGGCGGAGTTTTCAGTAGTTCACAATGAAGAGCACAATTAATTAATTAAATGCACCCGCGATTCCTAATATGATGGACAAAGCGAACCCGCCCCCACCACCCAAATATAGAAGTCAAACTCCGCCTATGGCCGTTTGCTCGTAGAGACCCGATAAGCTCAAGGGAACCACGGAATCACGACAACAACGGAGATGCAACGAATATCATCTCGAATTCAGAGCCTGAAGAGACAATTGCCATGAAGCTAATGAATTAATGTCTCTCATCTGAACTCGATCCTGTCTTCAGCTTCTCTCTCGTCACACATTTCTCTTCGCTTGCACCTGTATTCAATCCACTGGTGTCTCATCTGTATACATATCGTAACCATCTCGTAACACCTTCGATATTTTGTCTACGTTACGCTCATCTCGCTGCATCTCTATCGCGAGTCGATATCTCTTCCGTCATCTCCTCTCGGAGTGTATTCATTGAAATGGAGGGAGGGGGTGTGTGTGTGGGGGGGGGGCGATCCCAGTGGAGTTTATACCGTGTACAGTATGGATGTGTGGTGTGCAGTGCGTGTGCAGTGTGCAATGTGTATCCTGGGGAGCGGTGGTGCTGCGGTTAGCGCGCTGCGCTATGCACCTGGCGGCCCGAGTTCGATTCTCGCTCACGGCCAACACCAGTGACGATTATCTGAACCGGTCCCCAGGTTGACTCAGCCTAAAATCACTACCTGGTGCTGGCCACCCACCCGCTAGTGTGCGGTGCCGGCCTTCATAGGTGCTTCCTAACAGCACTTGTCCCCAACAGTGTGTTCAGACTATAGACGAGATCTTCGTCTTTGTGTATAGGGTGCAGTAGGTGTGAGGTTCAGTGTGTCAAAGTGCAGTTCTATAATGTGCACGGTGTGTAAGGTGCAGTGTGTGTGTGTAAGCTGCAATGTGCGTGTAGTGTGTGTGTAGTGTGCGTTGTGTATCGTGTGCAGTGTAAAGTGATTGGGTACCACACCAACGCGTGTCTCATGATCCCACATCCTCATTAGCGCGATGATGATGATCATGATGATCATGATGATGATCATGATGGTGGGTGCTGGTAATCATGCCGACCCCCGCACTGCGCTGTGATTACATCGTCTGGTGCAGGGGGAGGGGGTGAAAGATGAAAGGGGGGAGGGGGTGTAGGTGGGGGAAGGGAGACGCGACTCCACGTTGACCCCATCAGGACAAGATTAATATTCACTCGCAGCTGTTACCAACGAGAGAGGGAAGACGGCATCGAGATGATGGTGAGTGGGATGACGATGGTGAGTGGGATGACGATGGTGAGTGGGATGACGATGGTGAGTGGGATGACGATGGTGAGTGGGATGCTGGTGTGGGGATGGTGAGGATGATGAGACAATGGAGGGGATGAGGATGGTGGAAGTGAATGGATGGAAGTGGGGGGGGGGGGGGATATGATGGTGGGGGGGATATGATGGTGGGGGGGGGGATATGATGATGGGGGGGGGGTATGATGGTGGGGGGGGGATATGATGGTGGGGGGGGGGATATGATGATGGGGGGGGGGGTATGATGGTGGGGGGGGGGGTATGATGGTGGGGGGGGGGGATATGATGGTGAGGGGGGGTATGATGGTGGGGGGGATATGATGGTGGGGGGGGGGGATATGATGGTGGGGGGGGATATGATGGTGGGGGGGGGATATGATGATGGGGGGGATATGATGGTGGGGGGGATATGATGGTGGGGGGGATATGATGGTGGGGGGGATATGATGGTGGGGGGGAGGGATATGATGGTGGGGGGATATGATGGTGGGGGGATATGATGGTGGGGGGGATATGATGGTGGGGGGGGGATATGATGGTGGGGGGGGGATATGATGGTGGGGGGGGGATATGATGGTGGGGGGGGTATGATGGTGGGGGGGGGGGGATATGATGGTGGGGGGGGTATGATGGTGGGGGGGGTATGATGGTGGGGGGGGATATGATGATGGGGGGGATATGATGGTGGGGGGGGGATATGATGGTGGGGGGGGGATATGATGGTGGGGGGATATGATGGTGGGGGGGGGATATGATGGTGGGGGGGGATATGATGGTGGGGGGGATATGATGGTGGGGGGGATATGATGGTGGGGGGGGGGATATGATGGTGGGGGGGGGGATATGATGGTGGGGGGGGGGGGATATGATGGTGGGGGGGGGGGGATATGATGGTGGGGGGGATATGATGGTGGGGGGGATATGATGGTGGGGGGGGGTATGATGGTGGGGGGGGGGGGTATGATGGTGGGGGGGGGTATGATGGTGGGGGGGGATATGATGATGGGGGGGGTATGATGGTGGGTGGGGGGTATGATGGTGGGTATGATGGTGGGGGGGGGATATGATGGTGGGGGGGATATGATGGTGGTGGGGGGGTATGATGGTGGGGGGGGGATATGATGATGGGGGGGGTATGATGGTGGGGGGGGGGGGATATGATGGTGGGGGGGGGGATATGATGATGGGGGGGATATGATGGTGGGGGGGGGTATGATGGTGGGGGGGGTATGATGGTGGGGGGGGGGTATGATGGTGGGGGGGGGGTATGATGGTGGGGGGGGGATATGATGGTGGGGGGGGGTATGATGGTGGGGGGGGGGGGTATGATGGTGGGGGGGGGGGATATGATGGTGGGGGGGGGTATGATGGTGGGGGGGGGATATGATGGTGGGGGGGGGGTATGATGGTGGGGGGGGGGATATGATGGTGGGGGGGGTATGATGGTGGGGGGGGGGGTATGATGGTGGGGGGGGGGGATATGATGGTGGGGGGGGGTATGATGGTGGGGGGATATGATGGTGGGGGGGATATGATGGTGGGGGGATATGATGGTGGGGGGATATGATGGTGGGGGGGGGGGGGTATGATGGTGGGGTGATATGATGGTGGGGGGGGATATGATGGTGGGGGGATATGATGGTGGGGGGGGTATGATGGTGGGGGGGTATGATGGTGGGGGGTGGGGGGGATATGATGGTGGGGGGGGGTATGATGGTGGGGGGGATATGATGGTGGGGGGGGGGGGGATATGATGGTGGGGGATATGATGGTGGGGGGGATATGATGGTGGGGGGAGGGACCGCGGGATGTGCGGGTGGCCGATCCACACTCATTTGCTTTCCAGGAACAATCGGGCCCCGTTTTGTGCAAAGCGATTCTCAATCAGATTAGCGACACCCAGAGGGAGGGGAGGGGCGGGGCCGGGGGATGGGAGGGGGGAGGGGGAGGGGTAAGAGCCCAGTCCACGTCCTCGAGCTGCCCTTGGCGGGACGAGGCGACCCAGAGATGGGTGCCCGGTGTGAAGGGTGATTCGTGTGAGATGGCGACTGCCGATGGTGTGTGTTGGTGATTAGCGATGGTGTGCTGGTGATGGCTGGGGGGAGGGGGGGGGTGTACGATTGGTAATGGGTTATGAGTGATCGGTGAGGAGTAATAGGTGAACTGGTGCTGTGATGGTTGAGTGTAATTATCGATGTGGTTCTAGCGGTGGCAGGTTGGTGATGAGCGACGGCGAAAGCTGATGGTGCGATGGTGATGGGTGATCGGTGATGGTGAAGAGTGATGGTAATTGGTGATTGGTGGGCGGTGGAGGGGAGTGGCAACCCGCCTGTAATCCAGCAATTTCGTAAGCCAGGGTTGGTGGGCCACGGACAGATTTTTTGAAACCTCCCAAATCCGCCGGGGCTGCGAGGTGGGTGACCACGAGGTGGCAGTACAGCAAGTGGGCTCGTGAACGAAGCGAACCATTTAGTGTCATCCCCTCGTATGCGCCACACGAAACGAAATGCCTCTCGATTTAAAATGGGAATTGTCACGAACATTGCCGGTGCGGCGCAGGACTCGAGAAACATCGAGACTGAGCGAGGCTTGGCCTGGACAATCAATGACCTCGTGGTTTGATGAGAGATGAGAGTTCGAGGCATGAACTCCTCCATCTCGCCACCCCCACAGAGCCCCCCCCCCCCCAAAAAAAAAAAACACATAATCGTAATAATAATAACAACAACAACCCAACAGTGTTGAAAATTACGAGGGAAATTAAAACAACGGCAGGTTTTTTTGGGATGTTTCTGAGAGCACAGATGCAGAGTGGCCAATCGTTGTCGGCCGGTTCTGTTCGCCTCTGCTGGTGACCCCTCCCCTCGCCCGTGCCCCCCACCCCACCACCCCCACCCCACCCCCCACACATCAGGAGGAGTAATGGATGAGGCAATCACGGGGCGGAACGAAGTCAAGCGGCAGCACAAGCAGGAACAATCGAATTGTGAGGGGGGAGGGGGCGGAGGGGTGGGGGGAGGTGGAGAATTAACCGGCGTCGCGTCATTGGAAGTAACGGGGCCTCGGCGCCCACCCAGACGTCTCGCTCGTCACCCTTCTGTCCACCCTTCTGCTCACCCAGACGTCTCGCTCGTCACCCTTCTGCTAACCCAGACGTCTCGCTCGTCACCCTTCTGTCCACCCAGACGTCTCGCTCGTCACCCTTCTGCTAACCCAGACGTCTCGCTCGTCACCCTTCTGTCCACCCTTCTGCTCACTCAGACGTCTCGCTCGTCACCCTTTTGTCCACTCAGACGTCTCGCTCGTCACCCTTCTGTCCACCCTTCTACTCACCCAGACGTCTCGCTCGTCACCCTTCTGTCCACCCTTCTACTCACCCAGACGTCTCGCTCGTCACCCTTATGTCCACCCAGACGTCTCGCTCGTCACCCTTCTGCGGACCTAGAAGGTCGCAGAAGTGCATCTGAAAGCGCGCGATGTGGTGACCATCTTTGTTCGATGGCCAGCCTCAAAAGCTGCTGCTATGATGATGACTGGATTTCGCGTGATGTTTTGTGCTCCTTTCACGAGATCAGCAAGGTATTGTGGCTGCGCATTTACCGTTGCATTTACCCTTCGGTGGTGGGGGGGGGCAGCCTTCACCACAGTAGCGGTGCATGGATGGGGGGGGGGTTGGTGGGACCAGTCCTGGTAACCGTGACCGCGAGGTTAAAAAAGTCTTGAGAAGAAAAATTAATGGGCGGTACTACGCTAGACAATGATCCTAGGTAAGGCCCACTGAGCTATATGGCTCTTTTTCAGAAGCGACCTGGCCACAAATGATAGCTCAATGAAGCGGCTTATCAGGTGGAAATGTATAGCAAACAAATGACTATATCGGCACGTTGATTCTAACTGTGGAGGTAAAAACCGGAAGCCCCGGAGAAAAATCCACGCGATCACGGGGAGAGAGACATGCAAACTTGAAATATACAAGTGTTAGGGTCGGGATCGATCCCACGACCTCCTATGGCGGGATCCAGTATATTCATAGCACAACCTGGGCGAATGTGCTATGTTTAAGTGTTTCGCCCAAAGTTGGTAAAATGTAAACTTACTGGTGACAGTGGACATCTTATATCAGCGACTCGCAAATTCCGAAATTGGACTACGGAAATTGGACTACCTCCGATTAACACAGTTGGCTGCGTGCGGTGCAAAAGAAGTTCAACATACGTAGTACATACAAGCCTTTGAGACTCTCCTGGGTAAACAATCCTAAAAGTAAATTATCTACCATTCGTCGGCCATTATTAACCAGGAGCACGTGGTCAAGGGAGCAGCTGTTGCCATCTACAGCCATCGACCAATCGACGTGCGAGGCGGTGTCCTTTCCCTACCTCTAAACATCCCCAGTGCCAGTCCCCCACGCCACACCAATCCCGACTCTCAGGGTCTGCAGCGCCCCCTAGCGCCTAAATACAAAGCATCGGATTACTGACGGTCGTCTTCTCACGGCCAAATAAATACCGGATTATCAGGACTCCCTGGAAAGTAAGACGCAGTTGCAAACTTGTGCTCGGTGTCGATTGAAGTCTACAAATCTGGTCTCACACACACACCAGCTTACACGTTGTTAACCCGAGCCATCCATTGAATGTGTTCTGCATTACTTTTCACTTGCACCCGTATTCAAAAGCCAGAGGATTACAGTAATATCCCGGTTTAACACGTAAGCTCTCGCGACCAATATCCATGACGTTTTTTGGGGTTAGGTCGCGTAAATATATAAAAGTGTCGTTAAATTTACAGCTAGCTTCATCAGGCAACAGCCAGATTTTGGGTGTTGCCTGATACTGGCGAAACGTCGTACTGATTGTAAATGTTGTGGCTTTGCTCTCCAACACGCCGGTGTGCTGTTCCAGTAACGAATTGGCATTTTCTGTTTACGCGACAAACCTCACCAATGGGCTGTGTCGGGTGGTGGTGAGTTTCACGACACATTTATATATTTACGTGATCTAACCCAAAACACCTGTATTATGGAGCAATACGACGATTTGCGTCTCACCCTTTTTACCTCGTTTTGCAACTACGTCGTCACTCTGTTAACACCGCTACCGGATTTGCGTCGCCCCAAACCACACACTTTGACGTCGCTGTCAGCATCGTTATCCGTCGCCTCTCAGCCTTCACCTTCACCGCCTACTGCCCTGTCAATCGCTTTGATTTGCGCCGTCTCGAAACTCGTCGTCACGCCTTTCAGGAACGCATCCCCCCCCCCCCGATGTAGACCGGGGTTTTACTGTGCTTTCTAGTTTCTTTGTCGAAGAACGACTCTCTTGACCCACGGAGTAGCAGAGACGTTGCATCTTGCTCCAAACATCCATCTCTCGCCACTAAAGATGACAATCTCCACTCTTCCAACGTGGTTCAATCAAGCCACACCGGCAACATATACTAGAGGGTGGTGGCGCGCATGCTGGTAATCCAGCACCGTGAAGGCGAGAGTTGCTGAATTGCACAAATGTTGTGAAACTTTTTTCCGAAGGATGTCGAATCGAAGCCATACCCTGGCTCACCAGGTGGTACAGCAAAGCACGGACTAATTTCATGTCACCTCGCGTTTCCTCCCTTGCATGCATGGGGTTTTCCATGCGCACACCGGTTTCCTCCCACACACGTAATCACTTATTAATTGGCCGAGAACACCTTAATATATAGAGGACTGCAGAACTGGGGGGGATTTGAAGCTGGATCACCGTGTGGCTGCTGCCTTTCCCGTTTGCCTCTGGAGTCGTCGTCCTCACGCTGCCAGAGCGACAATTGTGCGGCAGCGCACTACAAGTTGGGTTTGATTTTCCACAAAGGTCATGGTCCACCCTAAACCGCATCCGCACAAACCACGGCAGATGCGGATACCCGATGCACAGGTGTAAAATGTACAATTCTCCAGTGTGCTACTGTGGTCATCCAGAACAGACCGTGCAAGGGTGTAAACGAAGCGATGCCCGCTCCACAAACACGGAGACATCGCGGCAATACGCTACTCCGCTGCTCCTTGACGCAGGTGACTGTCTTGACCACCTGAATGTGAAATCGTAGTTGTTGCCCTCCCCCGCATTGTACATCAGCCGTACGGAAGAAGAAGAAGACGTTGAAATTATTGACATTTACTTCCAGGATGGGCACAAAAACAAAACCGCCTGCGAGTAAAAGTTCCCCCACACGCAGCCTCTGCCACCGACGATAAAAGCCCCGGGTCCAGTGACACCCGAAGGCCCACAGGAAGGGCCCTCACCAGGAGGCCCGAGGACAGTGGCAGCAGCCCAGCGCGCCGCGCTTCATCTGCGCGCCGCGCTTCATCTGCGCGCCGATTGATACGATCGTAAATAATTAAAGCGAGCATCTTTTCAGGTTATTAAAATTAATCTGGCTTTGTGAGATAAGGCTCCAAGGGGAATGGTGGGTTTTATGGTGGGGGGGGGGGGCACACTTTGACAGACTCCGTGGGGGGAAGGAGCGAGGTGCGGACGGGAGGGGGAGTCCCCCTCCATCGCCTAACCCTCCCCCCCACCGCCCTGGTCGCCCGGGACGGTGCAACCTTTCAACCTACAGAGAACGCCAATAAACGGCGTGGAGCGTGGTGGAGAGAGGCTCTCGTTAATAATGCAGCAGCAGCAGCAGCAGCTCCGCTTAAGGGCCGACGCGACGGGCGACCGTGCCATCTTCTGTGCAGTCGTCCAGCCAGTTGACCCTGTTCGCTTTGCTTGCTCGCTGACACAGACACTCATAAGCTCACTCGCTCGCTTGCTTCCTTACAAACTCACACACCTACTAGCTCTATTACCTGCCCAAACATCTACCTATTCACTCATTCTACAACACCGACCAAATTATCCACGGACTTAGCCACTTATCACGTGCAATGCACACTTTGTATCCACACACCATGGCCTCCACGCTATCAGTCGAGTCATTTTGTTGCGATTTTGTTTTTAAATATAATTTTATTTCTTTTAAACAAACATTTCAGACTCTAGAATGACACTCGCTTGCACAATCAAGAGGCTTTCTATCCAATGCACGGACAATGGGGGAAATGCAGGGGCAAGCCGCGGCCAAGCAGAAGCGCATTTTCACTCCCACAGAGAATCCGTCATGAAAATTGCAGACAGGAGTGGGACAGGAACGGAGGTAGTGGAGGGGTGGGTGGGGGGCAGGGGAGGTGGAGTTGGGGTGGCATCGCGCCGATGCAGTCCCATGGACAGGAGCTCTGCACTACGCATCGTGGGGGGGTGTCATGGGGGTAGGGGAACGGAGCCCTCTATGCGCCCCCCCCGCTAGAGCAGGCCCTTCGCCGTCTGGAAGGTAGGGTGTGCCTCGCATGCCAGGCGCCAGCGCGCCACGTGCGGGGGGCCCCCCATGGCCGCGGGCCCTCCCGATTGCGCCAGGGCGCTCCACATGACGACGTCGGCGAGCGAGAATTCGGCGCCGCCCAGCCAGGGTCGGCCAGGGCGGCCCAGCTCGGCGTTGAGGGCCTTGAGCACAGACGCCCGTTCCTTGGGGCTAGCGGGCAGCAGCTGCAGCGCGGCCACGTCCACCCAGGCGTCATCCTGCGTGCGTGCGACCGGGTCGCTCGGGGCGGCGCCTGCCAGCGCCCACAGGAAGCGAGCGACGTTGCCCTCGCCGTGCACGGGGCACGCGTGAGTGACGTTCACGCGCAGCTCGGGCCGCGGTACTGCAAAGACAAAGATCGCGCGTGTAGCCTTAACAGACTGTTGGGGCAAGTGCCGTTAGCGAGCGCCTATGAAATGCGGCACAGCACACAAAGGGGGGTACACAGTAGGTGGCCAACACCATGCCCGACCGCCTTTGTCTCCCCTGTGGCGATGTTTACACACCGCACCAGGTACTCATTTAAGGCTGAGTCGACCTAGGGGAGGCCCAGGACCGGTTCAGATAATCGTCACTGGTGTTAGCCGTGAGCGGGAATCGAACCCGGGTCGCCAGGTTCATAGCGCAGTGCGCTAACCGCTACACACACGTATCCACACACAGAGCTGTACACAGACATGCGATTGCACAAACACACATGGTTACACACACATACACACACACAAAGCCAAATGATCAACAGCATCAAAGGGCGCAGCCGTAACCGTGTCCTCAATGTGAGGAAGTGTGCGCGAGGTGTCTGCTTACTCATCCACTGGCCACACCGGATACTCGGAATTTGTAAACCCAGCTGAGGTTTCCTTGTCGTGGCTCTGACTGAGGCTTGAGGTCGGGAAAATCAATGTCTTCTCATGTTCGACACGAGGCTTAACAGCCGTGTGGGCGGCACGCTCGTCATCGAGTCAGTAACCGACGAGTCGGCAGTTCGAATGTTACGAACAACGTTCACTTAACGTCCGAGTCATTGTTCGATCCACTGCGAGATGAAGGCCACCCAACACCATGTTGATCATGTGGGGGGGGGGGGGTGTGGTTTGACCATGCTTCACAAAGCTGGCCAATCAATGCAGGTTGATGAAGGGGGAGTTGAGGTAGGGGCAGGGGTCCGGGATGCAGGACCAGTTCAGTTTGTTGTTGTAACTTTCTGACCCTCCCCTACTGGACATCTGTGACAAAGAGCTTCATAGCTCATCGGATTCATCCAGTCTAAACAAAATAAAGATTTTGAGTTCAGATATCACTCACTACTAACATTAGCTGTGCTCAGGAATTGCAGTACACAAACCACTGTGCCATTGTTGCACCCGCATCACAAAATGTACGTGCAGCATGGAAAATACTGAAGTGGATGTTAAAGATCGTATTAAACACGGATTAAGCTGCCATTTGCCAAACTTCCCAAAGCAGAACACTCCTGAAAAAAATAGTATCAACTCAGTGAAGCTCTCCTGGATAAATAAGCGTAACACGTTATAAAGTGGCCAATCGCAAGGGTGGCGCGAGTCATAGAGTATCACTCCTAACTTAACGATGGCTTACTCTCATCAGATTTTTTTAATCAAAATATAGTGGCATCAAAATACACTGGTAGCAACGGAGATATCGCCAGACTTTAAAAGGAAAACCCCAGAGTGCAAATCTCAAATAAAAAACAAGAGATGCTGCTGTGTGGACACAGTAAATTACAGCCCCCTGGCAAAAGAGGGAGTCAATCTCAGCTGGTTCTCACGTGGCTAAACAAAGGACCGATGTCAACGTGAAATGAGAGAACTACTAATAGCACCAAGTCTCGCTGAGCTCCATCTCACTAAACGCCATCTCACAGAGAGGTCCCAAGCCACCCGTGTGTACGTGCGTGTGTACGTGCATGCCCCACCCCACTGAAAAATTGCGCACTCCCGTGTGTGTGCATGTGTGTGTGTGTACACGCCACCAGTTTAGAGCAGTGGTGCACTGGTTGATCCACCGTGCTGTGACCTTCTATCTCAATTCGTGGCCACGGTTAACATCAGTGGCGAATGATATCTAAATTTATCTTGGGCCTTCCCCAGATTGAATCAGCCTTAAGTGAGTACCTATGAAGTGTTAAAAACATTAGCACTTGGGAAGCGAAGACAGTCGGGTGTGGTTCTGGCGACATCACCACGTTGTGCGCCATATGTTGGTCTTTCCAACAGTCTGTTAAAGGATTTCGCTCTCTGATGTGTTTTTGAGTTGTACCCGCATGTCGTTTGGCATAATGCCCAACATTATACTCCAGCACGCGGGATAAACTTCTACATGGCCTATCTTTATCGTTGTCCTATCAATCGGAGGCCCTAGACACCCATGTAGTTTGTGCGCTCGTGCATGCGTGCGTGCGTGCGTGCGTGTGCTGTTCCCCCACCATCTTTCCAGATGATGGTGAGCACGAGCTGGTGGTCGCTGCGGGAGTCGTTGGCGCTGGGCGGCCCCAGGCAGAGCCGCAGGGCAGGAGGCACGAGTGTGGTGGCGTTGGAGTGGACGTGCACAGCGGTCAGCACGCGGTAGCGGTGACGCAGCAGCTCGTGCAGCACAATCACGGACAGGGGCGGCCGTGCGGGGCTGGCGACCACCACAATGTCGCGCACGACACCACCGCCCTGGAGGCACAGAGCCAGGCCCATTCAGTCACGACTGTACTTCATCAATCCCAATTTTGATAACATTTGGAGGACATATTTGTATTTAGCCAAGAAAGATACTGGCCCAATTAATTATAGGTCAAATCTGACCACCCGTTCATATGTAGGTTAATGAAGTTTGACCAGACCCAGACCACTCGGTGGACTTCCAGGTATTGTAAAGTCCCTCGAAGTGTATGCAGAAAGGTGAGTCAGGTGTCATTTAAAAACTCCTGAATTAGTCTTGGAAGAAAAATATCCCTTGAAGGGAAATGGAAGAAAATAAAGAACAAATAAGTATGTTACTTTTTACCTTGACCTTATAAATGCAACAATCAAATAACGCAACCTCAGATTGTCTTATAAATATCGCATATTGCAGCACATCGACTAGCCAATAATCTCTGCAAGTTTGAAAGTGTGCCCTTCAATACTTTGGGAGTTGTTGCCATTTTCTTAGCACAGCTTCAGGCAGAAATGGATGATTCAGACTGATGACAAAGATATCGCCAATGATTAGTTTAGTTCATACTGCCACTACTAGAAGTGCTGTAGTTAGTGGTGAAATTCTAGCAATGTGTCCTGCCCAAGCCCATTTGTTTTCTTTAAAGTCAATACGATGTCTCCCTAACTTGCATATTTTCTCTAAGCCATGCGTTCCTCGTTCTATGTGCAATTCCAAACGTGCACTTCCCCATGGCTTCTCTGTGCACTTTTCTGCTTTTATTAAAAAACACGTGGAGAATATATGAACCATCTCAGATTTTCTGATGCAATAGTCATTCTAACAATCAATGGAAATTAACTACAGAACATTATTGCATATCTCAATAAAGATCAGGTCTTACCTGGTGATAAATAATAGCAATCAAGGCTAAACGTGGCGCCTCTTTCTTTGACTCTGCCCCTTCATGTCGAATTGTGTACGTCTGTTTTTTGTTTGTTTGTGGGGGTCAATGTCACTATACGAGTCTATTACTTCTTTTCCACTGGTACAACCGAGCCACACCGGGGCCATGTCGAGTCAACCCAGCATGGCTCAGGAGGTGTCAAGTTTTATCCACTGAAGAACCCGAGCCCATGCTACTGATGCAACGTATGACGAAAATGACTGAACCCGCCTCTGGCTCTGGTTGACCTGAATCAAATTCATAAGTCTTGTGAGGATAATGGCTCTGGCTTGGCACAGAAAATAAAGCCCTCATGGCATGGGTGCAATTGTGTGGCTTGGGTATGCCAGTGGAAAAGGGGTATATGTTTGTCCTTAAGTACCCATCTCTTTCACAATTTCTGAGTTTGGCCTCATGTGCCTGCGTCTGTACGTGACCCTGTCAGCCTGTGTAAGATTGCTGCCTTGGTATCTTAACCCACGCATTATCCCCGTCTCAGAATCGCCAGCCTCCTCTAAAGACGACCGCTTGTGTTGCGATCGAAACGTCGTAATTTTTTATTTTCTTTGAACCTATCTACGTGACTTTACCGAAAGACCCAAAGAATACAAAAAAAGCTGTCAAAGTTGTCACGCTGATGGTTCCGCACCGACGTACCATGCCAAAGATAGCGTCGAGCTGCCCATCGTGTTGGTGGTGGTGAGCAGGGCACGAGCGAAGCTGCGGCGAGGAGCTGGCACCGGCTGCAGGAGCTGAGCTCTGGGGCCCGCTGGGCACTAGCACGGCTCGCACCAGATCATCCACCTCGTTACGCAACTTGTGTAGCCGGCGCAGCATCGCCTCCTGCCGCTGCTCCAGCTCCAGAAGGGTGGCATCCTCCCCCTGCACCGCACATTCCAGCAAAGTTGATTTCTGTTCTGAAAAACTGTGGCATGATGAAGTGCTTGTCTTGTCTACCCCTAGAACTGGTTGGTGATGGGGGGGCCTGGCTTGCCTGAGACTCATTGGGCTCATGTGGTTTCATCCACCCAGACGTGGCTTTGTTGGTCCAGGGTTGTGCTGCGTTATTGCCAGGGCTGGATGAAGCTTTATTAGGGTTCAGTATTTTGAGAGCCCCTATTTGTATATTAAATTACTACCCTTTGCTGTTTTACCACTACCCATGTCTGATAACACACGATTGTTATTTATCTTGGTTATTTCAGTTCTGATGTTTAAATGTGATATACGATTTGTAAAGCTGATTAACAGTTCCAAATAAGAACGGCATTTCAATTTCGACACGACTTGCGGTAACAACGTACTGTACGCATAATGATGCGGCAGGGTGGCGCAATAGTAACACTTGTTCCTTGTGCCTCACGGCCAGAAGTTCCTGGGTTCGATTCCCGACTCGGGCGTCTTTGTGGCGTGTGTATGTTCTCTTCCTGTTCTGCGTGAGTGTCCACCGGATTCTCCATTGTCGTCCCATAGCAAAGAGCATAAACCATCACGCAAAGTCCAGTCATCCTCGCAGTGGATTTTGGCGAACCATCGAACAAAGACGACCGCGTTGACGCTTTCAGATGCGTTTCTGTCGCCATCTGGAACGCTCTTCCATTTCGATACAGTATTTGGAAGCCACCAGAGCAATGCACTTTTAAATCTAGATTGAAAGCTCATTTCTTTAGAACTGCTTTTGTGTTTAATTTTTTGTCCTTCCCCGCAACCTCCGATTAGCACGGATGGTTACGTAGGGTGCGAAAAAAGTTCAACATACTGTACAAAAATATACACATGTAACGTAATTGGCATTCATGGTGTGGGCTGAAATTAGGCACAATAACCCAGGAACCAGTCTCACGCGAGTCATAACTAATCATCTTACCATTTGAGTCCCCATCACATACCTGTCAACCCCTTGTCAGTGCTTACCTTATTAGGATACCAACTGAAACCTTATTGGTCACCCCGTGCCCTTATTAATCTCAACGAGCATCCTACAAAGTGCCATCACAAGGAAAAGACACAAAATACAAATGTTTTGTTGTTGCCCGAATTGAAACGGCTGTACGCCGTATGGACCTCAAAACTCAATTTCCCCTTGGATTAAACCGACCGTGTGTGTTCACAGGCTATGTCATCACCAAGAACCATGACAAGAGCCATGAACAAAACCACTTCAAGTCCCACATTGAGCCCCCATCGCCCAGCCGAGTGTCACCCCAAGACAGTCACTTTCCAGGTGCCTTTGACCACGCGAATCTAAGAATGAACACAAAGCCCCCGAATATAAAACAAAAAATAAGAGTGCAACACAGCCGAATTTACAACGATAGGACGTGCAATGGGACTGCCAAGTGTTGGAAATCACGTTAATTTCATTCAGTATTTTAGCGACAACGGTATGTGCCGGTTTACGATGGCCTTGCAGGAAGACGCCGCGTTGCACGGTGGCGCTGAACCGCTATTTTATTAAACTTTCTCATTGTACCACAACAACAAAACAAAACAAAACTCGCCACAACAACGGCAGCCAGAGGACACCTCCCCGCGACTGAAGCCCAGGAGACATTTAAACCGTGTTCGCATTAAATGCCCCCCTCAACCCGAGCGGCGCAAGGCCCAAGCCTACACGATTTTCCTAACAGCCCTGCCGGGCACCACCGCACCTGCGAGGCAGCGGCGGCGGCGGCGGCGGCGTCGACCCCGGGCGCGGCGTGGACGCCCGGGAGTCGGTACATGCAGCCGGGCAGATCCTCCAGCGGCGCGGAGCTATAGAACGGCTTCACCTTGTACATATTAATTGTATGTAACTCGACGATAAGTCTTCCCGCAACACCCCTCCCTAACTCGACAGTGTAAACTACCGCGCTTTGCGATCTGCGTAGAGGCGTCAGCGGGTGGCGTGAGACTAGCGGGGAGGAGGAAGTGGCCGGAAGTGGTCGGTCAGCACGTGTTTGCGACTTCCGGTGGCCTCAAATTTCATTTATTTGGTAGAGCCCTGTGAGCCATGTGGCTCTTAAGTTCAATCTGGCTGTGACGGTCCCACCTGATGAAACGTCGTGATTTTTATTTTACTTTTATTAATTAAATTTTTTACCTACGTGACTTTACCGAAAGAACTAAGAGTATGAATCCTTGCAGTCACGAAAGCTTCAAATCTAGAATCTTAAGTTCAAGTTCATTTATTAGGTATAGCCCTGTGAGCCATTCGGCTCTTGAATCGGGTGCAACCGCAACAAACAAAAAATAAAAACATGAACAGTACATGTTGTTTATGTCGTTTATTGTGAAAATTCCGTCACGGTTCCTATGATCACTGTTTCATTGCGTTCATGGCTTTATTTTGGTGATTTCGAAAAGTGTTTTGGTTTGGCCATGTTTGTTTGTTGTAATACGGAGGAAGACTGATGGCCTTAATCTAAGTTGTCTTGTGGTTGTTGTTTGACTTGCATCCCACTGGGATTTTTGCACACAGCGTTGGTGTACGGTGCTTTTTCTGCAATATTTTGGTGTCTTTTCTTGGATTTTCTGTTTGCACTTAGTCACATATTGACTTTAAGATGTTTTCTTGTTCATGTTTTTGTTTATTGCGGTTGCACCCGATTCAAGAGCCGAATGGCTCACAGGGCTATACCTAATAAATGAACTTGAAGTCGGGTGGCAACCGCAACAAACAAAATATGAACGGAGAACATCTTAAAGCGACGACGCGCAACAGAAACATCCTGGATAAACCAGCAAATCTTCCACAAAAAAAACGCTGTGCGTAACAATCCCAGTGTGATGCAAGTCAAACAATAACCATAATACAATTTAGATTACCCATGTTTTCGAAATCACCAAAATAAGGCTGTAAAAACAATATAGCAGTAATCATAGGAACTGTGATTTAAATTTGGCTGTAAGCAGCATGCGGGGAGGGGTCGAGGGTGGTGGCTCTTCCGCTGTAGAGGGACTGGTGACGAACGAGTTGGGTCCCAGAGGGCTGTTCCAAAGTCGATTTGTTCACGAGTCCAACGTTACCGCCCCGTCGATTCCAAACGTGTTGCACGGCGTGTACACTAAACACGGGGAATGGCTTTAACATTTTTATTATCTCCTGTAGATGCCACTGGTTCTTCATGTTCTGCAGATGCCACTGGTTCTTCATGTTCTGCAGATGTAAATGCCACTGGTTGTTTTTTGCAGATGCCACTGGTTCTTCATGTTTTGCAGATGCTATTGGCTCATGTTCCGCAGATGACATATACATGACATGCAGAGATCTATTCGTATTTTTTGCACGTTTCTAAGTCAATTATATTCATTAGTCTTCCCTGAACTGTACACACTGCCTCGTCTTCGCTTCTTGCCGCACTGACCAGCGTGAAGAGACCCTCCACCAGTAATTAGTTATAATTGCATCTGTAAATTGACCCCAGAATTTTTCTAATTTTATTTGCAAAACACTTCAAAAATGAATCATGCAAATAATTTTTGAAAATTTCGTTACAAATATTTGTACATTCTTATAAAGTGTGCAATACATTTTTAAGTAAAAAAAACCACCAAGAGGCTCAGGATCGGCGGGATCTAAACAATTATTTAAATGAAATCTTGAATTGTCATGCGAGACGAGTACAACATTGAGCTCTTTTAGGCTTCCTAGATCTGAAGATTTGAGCGTGGGCAGAATATAGACAATGTGAAAAGAAGATCCCTCAAAGACGTAATGGCTCCTCGTCTCGCTGTGCTTAACAAAAAGATCAGACCACAAACGCGTCGCACAACACCACACGGACCACTCGTGTGCTCATTGGCCTTTATTGAAAACGATACAAACATGAGTGCTACGCCATAATTAGGTAACACTACAAATACATAGCTCTGAAAAGGTTAAGACTATACAAATAAATGGGAATGTGTCAAAACACCTTCACAAGGACTTTTTTTTGTTTTAAACCAAAAACATGCTACTTACCATGGGATGATTGCCCCGATAATGCAGAACCTAACTCCATTCCTAGTCGCCCCCCCCACCCCGAGTCCATGTTGCTCGAGTACCAATTGAAAGTCCAATTGTCACACGAGTGTTGTCAAAATAGAGGGGCACGGGGAATGGAGTTGGACAACCACTTTTACACAATTTTTTTTATAAATCAAAAAACAAAAGTATATGTAAGTAAATGTCCTTAAATGTTTGATCTACTTTCGAAGTGTTAATACACAAGTGAACAGAAATGAAAAGTGAAATCAATTTTTAACTCCTGGGGGAGGAGGGGGTGGGGGAGGAGGGGGCACAACACCATTCGCAGGCAAACAGAAGTTAGCCTGGTTTAAGTCAGGAATAAAGTTGAGGCTCATGAGCGGCATGGGTGACTGGTACTGACTGTACTGCTGCGCAAGGAGGGTTGAGATTTGGGGCGTGCTCGCTGTTAGAAACTGCTGCTGCTGCGCCGACTGCTGCGAGCTTTGGTCCCCACCCACCTGGGCCAACTTACCGTCCCTGGCAGCAGAGAAAGAAGGGATCAGTCCCAGGAGACCTGGCTGGCCTATTAGGGATAGACCACCTTGTGGTGCTAACCCAAGCAGGCTTTTTTGCAGCATCTGGCTCTGACTGCTGTTACTGTCAGCATCTCGGTTCGAGCCAGAGTCTCTGTTCCCTCCCGATAACCCGTACCCACGATCCCGACTGCTCCCGCTATCGCGGTCCCGACCACCACGGTCTCGGTCGCGATCTCGGCCGGAGCCAAAGCGACTACCAAAGCGGTCACGTCGATCGTCATCGCTGTCATCGCGGTAACTGCCGCCACCTCCACCTCCACCACGGTACCGGGAGCGACCTGTATATAGACAAAAAGGGTCGGGGGGGGGACATGGTCAATACAGCATGCGTTCACACATCCCTGCACAAACCACCACCACCCTGTTAAGGACCTACATTCATTTGCTGTTTACTGTATCAATGTGTGAAAAATGAACTCAAACCCAAGACAAAATAATCTCATTTCCAGTGTACACCAGCCACAGCAAGCCAAGTAGTAAAATATTTAGCAAAGTGAAAATGAATGTTATCTGTGCAATACCTTTGCCTCCACGGGCCCCACCAGCCAGCTCTAGCAGCTTGGGGTTGATGGCCTGGTTGGCCTCTCGTAGGACGTTCACCAGGTCGTTGGCCTGGCGGAGGTTGGATGGAGTAAAGAAGGTGTAGGCAGTGCCCTTGTTGGTGCTGCGAGCTGTGCGGCCTATGCGGTGTACATAGTCCTCCGACGAGTTTGGGTAGTCGTAATTGATGACAAATTTGATGTCTTCCACGTCTGAAGGGTGACGCAGCAAGGCGCCATTTACACACCGCAAGACAGCCACACACACACAAAGTCAAACTCGGTCGTGCAAGGATTAGTCACTTACCTTTGCCCGGAGTTGTTCAGTGGGAAGAGAGCACACATTCCACTGCATATGCCTGTGCGTGCGTATTTGTGAGTGCGTGCGTGCCTATCAAGACGATTCCGCCATCGTGCCCCGCCACGGGCATGACGGACAGGCACCCGCTTTTCGGATGTCCAATCCACGAAGGGGCGCCAGTCGCACTCAGCGCGGCCGAGTGCTGGCAAGTGTCCAGCGTTCGTTGGCAACCCCCAGTGGCCAGGCAGCCGGTCTCACCAGCCACTCTGATAGCCGGATGGTCGCATTGGCCAGCTGATCGCACCAGTCACTGCTGTTGCCAGCTGGTCACAATAGCCAGCCGATGCCTTGAGCCAAGCCGGTCGCACCAGCCACTGGTCAGTCACCAAGGGTTGCTTACCGCCAAGGGCTCAGACAGTGCCTCTGTACTGTGGGACATTGCTATTTGCCAATTGCACTCTGACCCAACAAATTCTGGGTGCTGCTGAAAATGCAGTTGAGTAAATTAAAGGGTTTTGATTGCTATCAAGTGCACTGCCTGAAATCACATGGAATGCAACATCCCAATTTGGCGGTGGCAGGTCCTGACATGACTTGCACGGCAAGGGAGGAACCAGGCACTCCACAGCCAGGCTAAAGCCACCCGCTCAACTTAAAATACCTCAGGGCTCTGGGCTGTCGGGGCCAGTGTGGTCATCGCCGTCATTTCCAATGGGACGCTGGGAATACTGCCCCACTCCCGGACGCTTGCCCAGGTAGGAGGCTGCAGCTGCTCTCTCGCGTTTTCAACAATTACTACCCATATTACCAATGTCTTCCGTTGCATTTTTGCCTAAGTCGGCCCACAATTCCAGCAGGCAGAAGCATGTTCATCTGCCGTAGGCGTTCCACCTGTTGTGTGCGTGCTGTTGGACACGCTGCTTTCTGAAGCACGCCCTTGGCTTTGCAGCCAACTTCAGCGTCACTGGCCGGCAGATTGGGCTGCGGCAGGACAGCGGGCAGGCCTTAGAGAGAACAGCCCGCGTTAAGGCAGCTTAGCATTTTCCCAAGTGGCGGCAGTGCAGGCGATGAGCACTGGCGCCCACAGTGGCGCCCACAGAGGCCCTCGGTTTAAGCCGAGGCAGACTACGCGAGTAGGCTGCTAGGCGGTGGACGGGTGGCTGGCGCCTAGAGGCCTCTCCGGCTTGCTCGTGTCCCCTGGCCGTCATGCCAAGGCCCTGCCGCGCGCAAGGCCAAACTCCTGCACCTTATCGTCGCAGGGAACACTAACACAGAGCACAATTATACACAGGCGTTCATCACACATTGCACGTTCGGCCAAGCCTCCCCAAATTCCTCACAATGCTAAAAAAAGTAGATGTGCTTAAAAATTAGAGTCGACATTTGCAAATATTTACAGACCTAGTCCTCTGGAAGCAACGTCAGTCGCAATGAGGATGGGGGCCTTGCCAGTGCGAAATTCTGCAAGAAAACAAATGGGGTTCATGCATAAATATATGAACACATATGCAGAGGGAGTTGCAACAAATAAAAGTCAATGCCAACTGTAATGATAAATGATTGAAAACATTGTAAAATTAGTAAAATTACAAATGATGGGAATTATCTGATATCCTTTGAGGCAAATTAACAATTTGTGACTGATTGCAGCATTTACCACTCAGAACCCAATCTCGCTCCGGCTGACTTTTGTCTCCATGAATGCACATTGCCGGCCATCTGCACACAAAGTCCATCAATTAAAAAAATTAAGAGACATCAATAACAAAGGCTAAACCGTTAGTGCGCCTATATTAAGGCCAACACAGGCTGTTGACCATAACCCACACCCCACCCCGTGCGAATAACATACTGTGACACCATTAAGAGGTATGTGCAACTGTGCTTGGGTGCGAGTGTGCTTGCGTTCTGACGTGAGAAGAGTGCAGGCTCACCCGTCACGCCTCATCCTCCGTGTCAGGTCATCCACACGCCGTTTAGTCTCCACAAAGATGATCGTCTTGTTTTCCTTCTCTGCCATGATCTCCTCCATCAGGCGGATCAGCCTAACGACACGTACATACACATTCTTCATCAACCGCAAGCACATTGCGTCCAGTGGTGAAACCTCCACAGCGGGTAGGTCAGTGCCTCCATGAGAATTTACAATTAAAATTATCCTGTCGACGATATGCTGTTACATTGAAACCAATGAAAGCTATAGTGTATAAATTGTGAATGAAATACCAAATCTTGACGATATATTAAGAATTGTTACACGCCTTCTAGTTATTTGCTTAATAGTGCTGACAAGTGTCAGCAATATTAAATAGGCAGATAAGGCATGGCCCGAGCAGTGTGCACAACTGCAGAAGCGAGTCCCAGCAGTCACACGGACCCTTGTCGGCCATGCACATCAACTCACTTGCTGTCTTTCTCGCTGTCCATGCACACGTCGACAATCTGCAGGATGTTGTGGTTGGCCGATAGCTCAATGGAGCCCACGTTGATCTGGATGTAGCTCTTCAGGAAGTCCTCTGCAAGTTGTCGTACCTCCCGGGGCCACGTGGCGCTCCACATGAGCGTCTGCCGGTCCGGCTGCACGTACGATGCAAGCACCGAGCACAGCATCAGTAATCTGTGAGCCTTCGACTTTTGGTTAAGCCTACACTTCACAGCTCATGATGAGCTAATGTCCAACACAATCTTATATTCTGAACAAACCCAATTCATTTGTTAAAATGGTTTTATATATCATAACATAATACCCGGATCTGGTCGACGATGGTGCGGATCTGTGGCTCGAAGCCCATGTCCAACATGCGATCGGCCTCGTCCAGCACCAGGTAGGTGCAGCGCCGTAGGTTCGTCTTGCCCGACTCCAGGAAGTCAATGAGGCGCCCCGGGGTGGCGATGCAGATCTCAACTCCTAGAAAAGACGGAGCACATCGCGATTCTACCTTCGGCACAATGTCCACGGCAATGCAATTGGCACCGTTGGACCAGAAAAGACACTCGTACCAGCAATTGTGTAAAAACTTTAGTACGACCGAGAGAAGGGATTTCGTAGCATTTTTAAAAGAGTATGTTAGCATTACGTATTTTTAGGAATGGAATAAAAAAAAATACAGTTTGCCACATCTGACCACAAGATCATTTGGACAATTTAATAACGAGCAATCTTGACCGCAATCGAGTAAGATTAATGAACTGGGAAAATGTGTAGAACAATATAAATCTGAAATATAAACGTTGCTGCTTCAGAGCACGATGAACGCATGACAGGGGAGCGCACCTCTCTCAAGGTCGCGCAGCTGTGGGCCCTTTGGGGCTCCGCCGTACACGCACGTGGACTTGATGCGTGACAAGCGGCCGTAGTCCTGCGCGACCTGCTGCACCTGCTGTGCCAGCTCACGCGTTGGTGCCAGCACCAGCACCTGCAAACAAGCACCATTAGCCATACCTGCTCCATTTCAGCATCACTTTCACCGATATCATGCGTGTTTTAAGTCATCCGCAGCAATCTCTAATATTAAACAGGTACATATTTCACATTCCTTAACTTCAATCACTCAATGTTTACAATTTTAATTTGATCAGTTATATAACAATATAAAGTAACAACACATTATCTAACATTGTGTCCACTTAACACAAGACACCAACAGAGCTTGTAAAACATGCAGATCATGCTCATCTCGAACAATCACCTCAGACAGTACTCACCACTGGGCCATCGCCACGCTCCAGGAAGGGCTGGTGGTTAATGTGCACGATGGCTGGAAGCAAATACTGCAAATAAACAGAGCAACCATGTATTTTAGATTTCTGTGGCACGAAGCACAAGAGAAACAACTCTGCGAGGGCCCATCTGAGTCATACGTCACTGGCGAAGTGGTGAAATGGGCGGTAGCACTCACAGCCAGGGTCTTTCCTGAGCCCGTCATGGCGATGCCAACCATGTCCTGCCCGCTCAACGCCAAGGGCCATCCCTGTGCCTGGATCGGGGTGGGCTCCTTAAAGTTCAGCTGCTTAATGACGTCCATCACGTAGGCTGAAAAGGTAACATCATACATACTCAACACCAGCTACTTGCCAACGATGCAACTCAAAACTCTCAGAAAGATTATATCCAGTACAAGTAGAGAAACCTACTGCATGCTGCGCAAGGTTTTGCATGGAAAAAGTTGCGAATATGATAACATAAGCGACATTCCTTTAATAAGTTGTTTGTGTACGCTATTGATTGGTTCTACTCACAAGGGAAGCTGGCCTCCTCGAAATTGAAAACCGGTTTGGGACAGCTCTGCCCTTTGACCGTGATCTCCTTCTTCCGCCTGTACTCATCCACCTCATGCTGCACACACAACAAAAGCCGTGATGTTGGGTTCTCACACAAGATACACACCACATACTGAGAGGCAAGAGCAGTAAACACCCAAAGTGACGACGACACAATAGTTCAGTTTTATTCGCCAGTTTCCCAGATATTTTACAAGATCCGTGGTGCACGGGCACAGCAACAAAAACATCAATATTCCATATAACTCGTGGGTCCTTGAGATAGAATAAGTAAACAAAAGGCGGCTTGGATAAACATAACATTTTGAACTAGGGCGTCAAGGGCCAGTTGCATAAAATAGCTCAAGTGTTTTTTTGCTCATGCCTTTGAAAGCAACAAAATAAACGATAGGAGCTGGTTGACTAGTCTAAGAATTGTGCTAAGGGCTGCTTGGCTCGTTTTTTAGGTTGACCACTGTCCACTCCCTCATTTTTTCCAGGTATGGCCCCCTCCTTTTTACCTTTCATCCGCTTTCCACTTCGCGTGGCACAGCACCTGCGTACCTGGTTCCGGCGTATCACGTTGGGACTCTCCACGTAGAAGTTCTTCTCAAAGCGTGGGAGTTTGCTCATGTCCCACTTGACCTTGCGCAGCTTCTCGCCAGGCTGCCCAAACTTCCTCATGCCGCCGCCGCCGCCACCACCGCGGTCACCCCCACCGAACCCGCGGCTGCTGCCGAAGCGCGGGCTGGAATCACGACCCCACCTAATTCAGGATTGGAGGGATGTGTTTTATTGGCTGCAGTGTGGTGCTGTGGTTAAATCGCTTCACTTAAAATTTGTGGATTACAATTCAAATTCCAGTACGGGTTTTGCTCAGCTGGTTTGATCTTTTTGTGGCAAATTCAATGCTGGCCCCTGCCAAAAGAATATGAAATTGCCACAATATTCCACCTCATTTATAGTTTTGCGACAGAGACACTAACTTCAATCTGAAATACAGACTAACAGTTAACAAATATCAAGGTTTTTTCTTCTTTGAAATGTCAGTTTAAGTAACACAGTGCACCTAGTGCCATACATCATTCACTAATAACATTTACACAATTTACACAGTTAAACCATCTGTATAACTCGACACTCACTTGGGACATTGGTTCATGCCTTTGCTCACGTGAACCAGGATGAGTGCATCCCACACCCAAGTGCGCCTGGCTCCCTGCCAGGATTCATGACCAAATGATCCTCATGGCGGTGCCCCGGGGTACCAAATAACACAAAATGCCCGAGGCAATTAAATATTTAATTTCTGGGACACTATTTTTTCCAGGGGTGTACTTAACTCCGCAACTGGGGTACCAATCAATCCGAAATCAGTGTTACTCAGCCATGTCGAAACGCCAAGCAGCATAAAAATTTCAATTTTGAATAGTGCATCGTGTACAGCTCGTCGAGATGAGTCGATTGCCGCATCGCCGACCATCAACAGACTAAAATTACTGCATCACGGATATTACGCGAGAGCCGGGGTACTATTGAACCTTATGGCGGTACCCCGGGGTATCAATGTGCTTCTACGTTTTCACGTCTAAATTACGGTGCCGGACCAAGGCAGGGCAGGACCAGCCTTGAAAGAACCGAGGACCGACAGCTCCATGTGCGGGAACTCACGTGGCCTGGGCTATGGCTGAGCGGGCCGCACCCCGTTGTGACCTTCACCCCACCCCCTGCCAGCGACTTGTTGAGGGCGGTTTGGACAACGTAAAAACACACGGGGGGCTAGCCTCATTAGTATACCTGCAGAACATGCAAGCCGTGTATAATAGCATACAGAATACAGCATCTGACTGCCCATAAACATCTACAGCTGAGGCATAATCAATCCGCATATTTCAGTTGCTATATCACCGTATTCTCAGGATTTAAAAACGCACCCACCACCCCCCCCCCCTTGCCGATGTTTTTTTAATGCAAGTGTTGCTGACGAGCATCTCGATTTCTTTTGGGTTTATTTTAAGGCACGAGTTTACGTTGCGCAGTTACTTTCCAGAACGTCTCTAAAATCCGGAGAATACGGCAATAACTGGAATAGACAATGACATAAAGTAAACATCAACGGGTAAAAAAGCAAAGTGCCCGTGCTCCCCAACCTCGCATTACGCGAGTTGTCCCCCCAGTGGTGACTGTTATGATGGTGGATTTTGCTGTGGATGTTACAGTCCAGTGATTGTTTGTTTTAGTCGTTCGTCGATAATGATCGTTACGGTGTGGTTACGAGATCGATGACAGTGGTTGTATTCTGATCGCCGTTGTTGTCCAAGAGAAATGTCGTGGAGGTGATTCTTAGCTAAAGACCAAGAAAGTCGGCAGTGTGTTTATTTGCATAAAAGCAATGAGAATTATTGCTTTTTATGGTTAACTGTTCAATTGCAAATATTTTGGCGTGGTTCTGCTTGTTACAGATGTTTACTTTATTTCGTAGTTTTTAATTATAATTATAGCTATTACGCAAATTATAAATGTAATGTATCCACCCAGCCATGGTCAATATAACACCGTTGGAGACTAGGCTCAAAAGAAAGCTGTCTCTGGTGTGGACCAATCAGTTTCAAAGACAATTAATATATTATCAGAGTATGTTTTTTGTTTGCATTCTGATTACAAGTATTGTGGTTAATGCAGACATGATTCCTTGTAAAAGTATTTATTATTTTTTATTTTTACCTACGTAACTTTACCGAAACATCCTAAGAGTATGAATCCTTGCAGTCACGAAAGCTTCAAATCTAGAATCCTTGTAAAAGGTTTCAGTTCGGTGTTCTAACGTCTTAACACACCCGTTTTGTTGCCAGAAAAAAGGGGGAAAACCTATTATCATATAATAAACTTGTTTGAGGATCCTACATCGAGACAGCAAATTAGTTTAGTTTTAAATGCAACATTTCACTTTTTTTTACTTCGTTGAAACAAAAATTGGGAGAGCACCTGGAAAAAGGGCCAACGCACAGATTAAATCGATAAACCCACTTTTATGTACCGCAAATCTGAACCAGGGGCAACCTCGCTGACCCCTGGGGATTTATAAACTCGAAACTATTGATCCACTCGATTACCCAATGCGTCACTGCGTCGTGGATTGCAACATTTGTTATTGTGGTCATTATTGGCGCTGCGTCACGAAATGTACAATACTTTTTTTTATATAGTAACTCTTTTGAAGTTAATAGCAGTTTGTGAATGTTGTCTCGTCATGTCCGTTTATATATTTAAAATTTGAACGTCTTGTCGTAGTCACGAGTTATATTTTAAGTTTGTCGAAGATGCGTCACGTCCAAACAGTAACAATTTACTTTTGTTTCGCCGTGAAACTTTTACATTATCGCCGAGGTTCTTTAATTCTCCAACCACTTAACTCCCTCGCCGCGTATCGATCAATAAGCTTTATTATAGTAACAAGTGCCATTTGGGCCTTAACGTAGCACAAGTTATCATTGCCAGGCCCGCGGTGTTATTGACCACGCAGCGTCGTCAAATGCTTACTTTTATAATTGCTCTCTCGTAACGCTAACCCTATATTATAGTTATTACAACTGTTAGCATGTTTGGTGTATAAAAGACGTTAGTATTGTTGCAATGTGTCGGTGTACTATCACTGCCCTCGTCACGTATTTAACGATTAATGTCAGCACCTTCACCCGTTACCTCCCCCCCCCCCCCCTTTGTGCGATGTCCTCACATAAATAAGACGTTACGTTTTTAAAACAAATAACCCGTTATTTTGCGTTGCTTTATTACGTATCGTAACCACTCCTGTGTGTTGTTATTAGTATTGATGTTGTTGTTGTTTTATCTCCCGCGTCCCCAACCCCCCAACTCCACCCCTCGCGTTGTTGTTCTCTAACGAACCTGTCGCGGCCGCGATCTCTATCGCCGCGATCCCTATCGCTGTACCCCGGCATGTCGAAGAGACGTTGGCGACAACGACGGAGTAGAAAACGACGGTAGAGGAGGTGGAAGGAGGAGAAGAAGTCGTCGCGCTGAAGGAGGAAGAAGAGGAGACGACGCCACTCGCAAGCTTCAAAATGGCGCCTGCCTTCGCTCTGACGTCACCGACCTTCTTAAAATGGAGTCCGGTGGCGTCGACATTAAAAAAGGGGTTACATGACGTCATCACGCGTGGATGACGTCGACGACGGTGCCAGTGTAAATCGGGGGGGAGGCGGGGGAGGGGTGTCACGTGACGTTTTTTTCTAGGAGAAAATGACGCGCGCGCGGAGAGTGCTTTCCAACGTGGCCGTCACGTGACGAACGTGAACAGCTTCAGAATGAGAATGTATTTTTTTTTAATCCGAGGGAGATCATAGCAGTCAATTCCTGATCGGTGCCTTTCTAGTGAAAGACCAATTCAGACCTTATTGGTCACCCCGTGCCATTTCACCATTCATCCTACAAAGTTCCATCACTATGGAGAAAGACAAAAAGTCTTGTTGCCCATATTGAAATGACTGTACCCCGTATGAACCTGAAAACTCAATTTCCCTGTAACAAATTCCTGCGGAGGGAGCTGGTAGGAACGTTGGGTTGCTCGGTCAATGGCCAGGGTCAACGGCGGCGCGGTGTATTCCGCTAATATGCCCGACTGAGGGTGGACACAAGCCGGCGTGAGTAGGTTAAACGTTGAGTTTTATAAGGACACCACGGAGTGACCAGCCCCACTCCACCCAGCCCCAGTAATATTAAGACCGAGCAGTACCGCATACTGTATAGTTCTACAATGCCATCAAATCTCGGTACAAATCAATTCCTGTCACCCAGATGGTCAAAACATTCGGGTTGCCAGTAGATCAAGGCTGACATTGGTTAAGCTCCCACATTGTACGGATACCAGTGGAATGTGAACCGAGATAATTGTTTCTACTTTTGCCACATTAAGACAAACTCAAGTGATTTAGAGTAGCTACAGCCTGAAAGAGCCACAATTACCACGTAGTTACAATACACTTGTTTTTTGTTAAACCCGTCACGACAGCCAATTCGTAAGGCTTGGTCACGTAAAACAAATAAATTCGTTCCTGGTACAACACACCGGTGTGTTGGAGAGCCGACAGTAACAGGTACTGCAATCTTCGTGCACCAAAAAAAATTGTCAGTATGTACAAGCACAATCTCCCTACAACCCATTGTACTTTAGATGTATATATTAACCCCCCCCACTCCTCTGGCCTTCCCACCCAAATGGCTCGGGCGACAATTATCCCTCCAAAGAATGAAACAGGATTTCACCACAAATATGGCTGTCGCCAGTGGCGGCTCCTGCAAAATCTCTCAGGGGGGGGAAAATGTCTGGATGATTGATAAGGATAAGGTCCACCCATGCAATGGATAAATTAACAGCTTAAGCATGTAAAGGCAATTCATAATCAACGTTTTTGGGTTTAGATCGCGTTATTTATAAATGTGTCGTAACCCTCCACCACCCGATACGGCCAATCAGTAAAAAAGTGTCACGTTGACAAAAGACAAATAGTTCACTGCTTTAGCCCACCGGTGTGTTGAAGCCACAACATTTATAATTTGAGTACGACGTTTCGCTGGTAATTGCATCCAGCATCATCGGGCAATTCGCCATTCTGGCGATCTAAACCCAAAAACGTTGATTATGAATAACATTGGTCGCGAAAGCCTACGTGTTAAACTGATGTAAAGGCAACTTCACTTCTTTAATATTAATGAAAAATAAAGTGACTCTTACAATACATCTTGTTTGTTTCTATCTCACTATTATTACAATCCACTTAGTTTCTTTTATTAAATAATATTGACTGAAACGTGCTTACGTATGATGACGTAAGCACGTTAGTGCGAGCCCTCCCGGAAGCCATAGAGAATGCATTGCAGCGCCCCCCGTTCGAAAAAAAACATCTTTGAATGTAAGTCTATGGGACCACACGGGGCGATTCTCAGCCGGAGTGAAATCGCCCAAAAAGAGGCGGTACTCCACAGAACGTGACATGACGCTGATTGGACTATATCCAGAGGCACAGTGACGGCTGAGATTGGTGGTGCGTCGCCCAATCGCCCTAATGAAGAAACTGCCCCTGGCTGTCGCCTGATGACGCTAGTTGTAATTACTGGCAAAACGTCGTACGCAAGATTGTAAATGTTGTGGATTTGCTTTCCAACACAGGTTTAACACCCCATTGACATAATCCAACCCAAAAAACCTTTATGGATAATGTATTGGTCGCGAAAACATACATGTTAAGCTTTCTCTAACATAAGTGTTCACGAATTACCTTTCACCAACAGAAAATTAAAGTCTACGGCACTTCACCATACAGAAAAAATATTTCACACTTGCATATTCACACATTTTTATTTAAAGAAATACTGTGTACAAAAAAAAGTTTGAAGCCAAATTCAAGTAGACTGCAGTACGTATTCACATTAAAAGTGGATGTGAGAGCTGCTACAACGGCAGTGGTAGTCAAAACGAGCACAACCAACACAATGACACAGCAGCAACCTCACGAGCCTAGTGTGCGTGTGCCCGAGCGGTCTAGTGTTACACTCGATCGCCCAAGGAGGCCCAGAGAGTTGAAAGAAGAAACACATAAAAAACAGAGACGAGGGTGAAATGACACGGCAGTCGTTAATTTCCAGCATCTTGTTTTAAAATTCGCTGCGGCAGTTCATTATGCCCGAAGCACGGAATCTCTCGCCCCACTCCCAATTTGGGGGGGGGAGGGAAAGCGTGAAGAATGGTGGGTGGAGGTGCACTGGGAGGGAGGGCAGCTCAGAAGGCAAAGTTGCCGTGCTGCTCGTCTGCCACCTGGAAGTTGTACCCCTGCTCCCCAGCCTCGGGCACCAAGTTCTCCGCCTCGCTGTCTTCCTGCCAACAAAAAGCACCCAAAACACAGCACTAAAATGTCAAGCGAGAACTTCATTTGTAATTAGCTTTTTTAGTGATAAAACATCGACAATGTCTTACAAATTGATGTGAAAATGAAAAAAAACTATGGGCCCAAACCATCTCAAAATCTTCAAAAAATCGGCCACAACTTCAATACAGCGCAAACGCGGCCAGCAGCAGCGCTTCGCCAGGACGCACCTCAGAAAAGTACTTGTCGATGATGTTCAGGGCAGCCTTGTACACTGCCTCGTTCTCGTGCGACTGGAGGTGCTCAATCTTATCCAGTCCCCCAAGCTCCTCGACCATCATGCACAGCTTGTCTGTCTGGCCAACCTTGTCACCAGCCTGTGCACAAACCGCACCACGTACACCGGGACATCACTTGTCAAGGCAATCAAAAATATGCCAGCCGACAGCAAGCAATCATTCAGAATGCATATTTGAAACAGCCACACGTTAAGCTTTATAATACATGACGCAATCAAGTGTGCTTTCAAAGTTCTGCAGGTTTCTCCTATATACTATTCTATGCACCCCTGCAGGTACTTTTTAATTGGGACTGACAGACATTAGGGGTCCTTACTAAATTAAAACAAATTTTGAAACACCTGTAAAAATTCACCATTTCAAGGTCTTACCAACCAAGCCAGAAAACTGCTTTGAGGAAGAAAAGTCAAACCTGGAAGATGTTGGTGATGGCGTCCAGGATGATGAGCACCGTGCTGCTGTCCTTGACTTCAAGCAGAGACAGCAGGGGCTCCATGGCCCCCACTTGGACCACGTACACGATATGGTCCACAGTGCCGCCCGACGTCAGGTTCGTCACCGCCCACACTGCTTCGCGCTGGGCTTTGAATTCTCCCTGGGTACGAGGGGAATAAGAACAGACATCGGTTAGCCTCCACTCGAGCACTGCGGCTAAAACCGTATCGACTGTCGATCTTCTGGGTAAAAGCCTGGAATGTCACGTTCGTTACACGGCAGTCGTACGTGTGGACGCGTGGTCATTATACAATTTCTCAATGGCTGTAATCAGATGCAAATGTCATCGAATTACTTTTTTATAGTATACATACAAGTCACTTGTGTTTTGGCGACTTCAAGTTATAGTATTGACAGAAAACATACAAATCACCATTATGGTAAACAGGACTTAAAGCCGATCCTGAAAATGATTGCACGTATACTAAAAACAAGTCGAATTTAAATCTACAATCTGGATGACAAAGAGCTCAGTACAAGTCAAACCATTAGGCGAACCCTAAAACTGAAATGGCCTCCAAACAGACGACGCTCAAGTGAGAATTGGACCCTCCCCCCACGCACGACGCACGTATCCCCCCACCTTGTGCAGGACTTCGACCAGCGGGGGGATGAGGCCAGCAGTGATGACTGCGTTGATCTGCTCGGCATGCCCAGCCGTGATGTTCGACAGTGCCCAAGCAGCCTCCTTCTGCACATTGCTGCGCTGATGACGCAGCAGATTCTGGAACACTGGAAGAACGCCGGTGTTGATCACCGCCTGCGTCTGCTGGTCTGTGCCCGTCACGATGTTCCCCACTGTTCGGAGTGCTGGAGTCTGAGGAGAAAGTACGAACACACGAGTGGTGACGTTACTCCTAAAAAGGCAAAAAACATGATACCGAGCAGAAGCTACCAAGCAGACATCTTTGTTCTCCAACTTAAAAAAAATCACTCTACTTTTATTAAAATAAAACTTGAGGGATTGTGTCCTGATATATAAAAACTATAATCAACTATGAATCTATTTGTCTATTCAGATCAACGGCAGTGTTAATCATAAGTGTCGCCTGGTTGTACGAGCAATTCTTGCATTCATTGCAAGCGGCGAGTAACCGGAGTGTCCACGAGTGTTGCAAGTGACGTGGTGACACGGTGTATGCGGTTATGATCACCCACCAGCACGGTGAGCTCTGGCGAGGCGAGCAGCTGTGCAAGGCGCGGCACTACACCGGCCGCCACCACCATTTCGATGCGATCGTTGGGGCCATCGCTCAGGTAGGAGAGCGCCCACGTGGCATCCGTCTGCACCTCCCGATCCTCGTGGTGCAGCAGCCGCACCAGCGCCGGCAGCAGCATCAGCACAGCCTCCTCAGGGGGAGGGGGCTTCTTGTTGCGGCACAGGTTCGAGATCGTCCACGTCAGGTTGCGCAGGTAGCTCACCTGTGCACGGGGAAACCGAATGACAAAGTTAAGCTCAATAGCTGCACATTCATTACAACTTCATCCATAATATTGAACGCGAAAGCATACGCATCATTAAACTGCTTTCATCCACTTTAACAATTAACACAAGTTGACTATCAATAATAGTGCGAGAGCTCATGACAATCAGAAGCCAAAGATGTGTGCAGTGTCGGGAAAGCGTTGGGGGAAGTGAAACTCACGGACAGCATGGACAGGTCTGGCATGGCCATGAGGGCCAACAGGGGCTCTACAGCTCCATACTTGATAACAAGGTCACGCAAGACGGGTCCATCACCTGCGGGTTGACACCGAAAGGAGAAAAAGTTAATTTAATGTGCGAGAGGCCAAATCTCAATACCACCAGCACAACCACAAAGGACACAACCAACGCATGCATACAGGCGAGCCTGGCCACTCGAGTTCCAACAGCTGGGGGACAGCATAACAGCCAACACCACTCCCATCTCCTGCAGCTACAACACCACTAACCCTTGCTGATGCCAATAGTAATGGCACCCGCACAGCTTGTATGCGCGTACACACACACGTACCGGCAATGTTTCCCAGCGCCCACACAGCCTGCTCGCTGATGTGCGCGTGCGGCGACGAC
This sequence comes from Lampetra fluviatilis, assembly GCF_964198595.1. Taxonomy (NCBI): domain Eukaryota; kingdom Metazoa; phylum Chordata; class Hyperoartia; order Petromyzontiformes; family Petromyzontidae; genus Lampetra; species Lampetra fluviatilis. Next base: position 17,671,191 of record NC_136279.1, on the reverse strand, counting down.
AGCAGCGCCACGAAGGCGGGCACGGCACCGCCGTCCACGACGGCCTTGGTCTGCTCGCTCGTGCCCGACGCAATGTTCGTCAGCGCCCAAGCCGCCTCAAACTGGATCTGGCTGCAGTCCTCGTGCCCCAGGAACTGCACGAACCGTGGGATCAGCCCGGCGCTGATTATCTCGTTCAGTGGTGGGTGCCGCTCGCGAGAGAGCAGTTTCCTGTGGAGAGCACATGCGCGCACGCGGCTCAGTCGGGGGAGTGGGTGTGTGTCGACGGGCTGCACAAGTAACCGAGAGGACATGCGCAGTGCGATATGATAAATTGCACCTGAATGAGAACTGGAGTCTCAATGACCCAGCTCTAGGCCATTTAAGAAAATACAAGCAGGGCCTCACCGTGCTCCCTGCGTCGACTGCAACTGCACATCACTCTCATTGCTGCTCACACCACGGACAATCTCTTCCAGGGACATCTGTTGCACCTTCTGTCGACAAATGCCACAGCACACACCAACAAGAAAGCACCCCTCCGATTAGCAGCTGGCTACGTACGCTGCGAAAGAAGTTCAACATAAATGCCGCTGTT